>NC_031775.1:23523017-23823017 GCF_001522545.3 Parus major
TGCTGAGGTTCCAACAGGAGGAACAAACCAACAAATCAGGTGCTCCATCAGCTAATGCTCAGGACAGGGGTGACTTCACAAAGGGAGGCCAAGGCCCTTTGCAGGCAATGTGACAGGAAAACAGGATAATGTCGTGTGGCAGATGCTGCATGGAGGGGAATTGGGGTCATTGTGAAAGCCCCTGTATAATGCAATGTTATGCCATAATTGTGACAATGGATAGAAGCAGTTGAGAAGGATTAGCTACTGATCCATACATTTTCTGTTTCTGTTTATTTAAGATAAAACCTTATGCTATACTGATTTTTAAAAAATATTAAGCCTCTTTAAAGCTTTCATTTCCTTTATTTTCCTTGTAGATGTATGTTTTTTAATGTTTATCTCTGGTTTAGTAAAAAGATGGATTTCTAGAACATGGCCTGGCTTTAGAAGCTGGTCTATAAAGCAGGACAGAGATCTGTAGAATTGAACCATAAACCCCATGATTCATGGCAGCACTATACCCAAGGGGAAGTATGCTTCCCATTTTCAGGGAAGGGTGGAATGGTCTCACTTTTCAAGTATAGGGAGGTGATTTTGTGTGCTTTCTTTTTAAATAATGAAGCTCCCCACGAAAACTGGACAGTCCTAAAATATTCTTTCCTCAAAAACAACGATTTCCTATCAGTAGACAGCTATGACTGGAGAATATTACCTGCTCAAATTCTGGAGAGAGAAATGAGGAGATGTGAAACTTTTCTGTAGAAGGAAGTTGTGTACTGAAGGCCAGAGTGGACATGAATTTCTTGGACCTCTGTTAGAAGTCAGGTTTGATAGAGGAGAGGGGGGACAGGCAGAAGTAGGTTGCAGTCAATTAATTTCTATCACTGGTTATTTCAAATCTTCAAGAAGGTGCTCAGGAACAAAAGGTTGGGCCAACCATCTGTTTGAAAAGTGCTCCAGTGAAAATGAAATGATCAATTAGTATCAAAGGCAGACTTTTTATCTGACATGGTAAGTGATAAAAATGTAAAATTATGAAACCCTGTGAACAGATCCCTTAGAGTTTAAGGTATGTTTGAATGTGAAGTAATTTTTTCTAGATAAGGAAAAATAATCCTGTTTCTCTCTCTTTGCACTTTTTTCCTTCTCTCTTTTTGCTTTTCTGTGCTGTTTTCTTGCTTTCAGCAAATCTCCCTGAGTATTTCCAAGTTAGATAGCACAGCTTTATAAATTTTGTTCTTGTTTGGTCCTTTGCAATTCCCAAGGTACTTCAGTGGAGCTGAAGGTCTTTGAAGACCATCCCTGTAGAGTTCTAAAGCGAGTTTTTTCAGCACACTTAGCCTGGAGATTATCTTCCTCCCTTTTTTGGAAAAAGATAGGAGAAGAAAAAACCCCAGAAACTGTTTTAATTCTTGAGAGCTGCATCATATCAATGCCAAGTTCCCAGAGGATCTGTCAATTTCTTCTTCCCTATGGTGGGTAGGACCAGAGGCCATTCTGCTGAAAGCAAAACCCCTTGTTTGAGGACAATTTGCCTGTGAGGGAGGTAAAGATTGGTCTATATTATTGTATCTGTTTCCTTTCAGAGGCTACATAGCTGTGGTTAGGCAAATTCACCATCTGGGAAAGAGTACTTCTTGTTACTCAGCTGAAACAAGGCTTAGAGATACAGACACACCACAAGGCTCTTCCACTGGGAAAACCCTCTTGGAACCAAAGATCTGACATGCCATATAAATTTCACCAAGAAAAGCAACATTCAGTTGAGGCACATTTGTAAACACAAAATGTTAATTTTAAAAAATAAATTTAAACCCCATGTCTTTTGAATGCCTTTGTACCTTTCAGTGCCTCCAGTTCAGAAAACAGATCATCATTCATATTTATGAGGAGTAATTTGTATCAATTCATAATTATCTTGTGTAAAATTCATTCTCTCAGTGCATAAGTAAAATATTCAAAAGGCAAAATGGAAGGGCCATAATAAAAGCATTTGTCCCTCATCCCACACTGCAGGACCTTGTTTAACCTGGAGTCTTGAGCTATAAAACCAGTGACTAATTTTCCTGGAGGTAAAAGTTCAAGGTTAATTTGTTTCCAATGCAAACATTTTTCCAGTCCTGGATCCTTTCAAAATTATTTTGGAATACAGATATCTCTGTGTGTTCTTGAGACTGTCTTTTCTAGGACACATGGACTGTGAGCTTTGGGGACCTGAGGGAAGGCCAGTTTTAAGAACAGGCAAACAGCAGGTACACTCCAACTTTTTCAGCTGCTCTTCCCCTCTTTCCCTTGCCTACCTGTGTGCTGCCATGATTTCTGTTTCCAAGCACTACTGCTATTAATAGTGTTTTCCAACAGACTGGCTCCTTTCCCTGCCCTGGACATTCTGGGCAGTCAGTGACCTTTAGCAGATGAAAGCTTGAGGCAGTGCTGAATGAACCTGTTCCCTGCAATCAAAGCAAACTCAGATTATTAATTGCATTAAGTTTTAACCATTGCTTTTAATTGCAAATTTACTTTTCTGTTTGGTTGGTTGGGTTTGTGGGTTTTTTTATGATTCCACCCAATGGCACCAATGAGAGGAATGTGCTATTTTGAGCTGTTAGCAGTTCTTTTTTCTCTTTAATGCCTCACCTGGATCCTAATCAATGCAGTAGAAGGTTTACTAAATTTGTTGGGTTTTTATTAGTTTTGTCTCACCTCTGGCCCTGAAGAGAGGGGTAATCACATCAGACTCTCTATAGCTTGGTAATCTGGGGATCTGCATGGCATGGAAATGGATGTGTCCAGGTGTGGGTGACTGGACTTAAGGTGTGCAAGTATGGGAATTTATTAACACAATCCAGTTGGGAAAATGGCAATCACAAACAAAGTGTGCCAAGGCATCCTTCTCTGGAGACTGTCTCTGGAGTTGTTGTGAATTCATCACATTATTTAGATCCAGAAATGCAATTCTGTCCCACCATTCTTGGCACTCTTTGTTTGAATGATTAATTGTCTCCAATTTTGGATGTTTTTTTTACATACACCTTAAAACATCTCAGGATGTGAAAGCACACTTTTGGACAACTGAAAGCAGACAGCCCCAGAAGAAAAGTCCTTAAAAATCAATATGGACCAGGGGAAAGCTCTGGCCACTTCATTACTTCGAGTTGAGTTAGTGGCTAAGGAAAAATGGAAGTGGACATTCCCAATTTTCAGTAAAACGACACTAAGTGGAAGTGTATCTGGCAATGTGGTTTTACAGCCAGAACAGAGGAAACATTTGCAGAGCCCTCTGTATATTTTGAAAATGAATGTAATGCACTGAGGTGGCCATAGCTGGAGTCCTTCAAGTTTTTTCCCAACATTTAAACTTCTTTAATTTAAAACTGTCCCATCTATAAACTTAAGCCTATATTTCAGGCACTCTCCTTCTAGCTCACTGCATGCCAAGGTAAACTGCTTAGTATTTTTCTTCTGAGATCTGCCTTTCCTCACAGGTGACCAAGGAAAGTGTCTGTCCTCTGTCAGGACAGTGAGTGTCCTGAGAGTCTGACAGGTATTTGGTTCTGGTTTGGAGAGATTCATGTTTACTTATTCCTCCTTTGATGGAGTAAGGGGTAGCAATGTGACATCTGCAAATCATTTTTAGCACCAGGCAATTTAAAGGAAAAAAAAAAAAAAAGGCATTCATTGCAACTTAATGCAATGACTATTTAAGCATTTTCTAAATTTAGTAGTGCAAAATAAGAGACAAATATTTTATAAGTACCTAAATAGTAATTTAGCTTCGAAAGGTTCATTGTGTGGATCAGCCATTCAAAAAGTTAACAGGCTATTTATGTCACTGTCTGTTTCCCTCTGCACTGTCTCCAAAGAACAGGCTCTTGATATGGAGACAAACCTCTTTTCCATATATACCTATATTTTTTTTCTGAGATTCCATTCAAGTCAAAGCTCCCTTTCTATGCTCAGGGATCTGCATAATAGAGATCATGATGTACTGGATTAAAAATATCAATTGTCTCATTTTCCTAACAGGATAATGGTAACCAGTTTGTACATGCTACTGCTGTCCCTCGTGTGTTGACAGAGAGTAAAGAAAAGCCTTTAGTGAATGCAAATGAAAGCCTGAGGACTGATGTTGTTAAGTGGATGTAGTTAAGTGGACTATAAATGGGTAACTATCCTCAGTAAATGAAGTGCTGTATATCTACTCCCTTGGTGGGGCTTAGAGCTCCTGTAGCTGGGCAGGAAGTTTTCAGTGAAAATGCAGTAAGAAAATGTCGATTAATTAATTTTATCACCAAATATGGGTATGTTTTGACAACTTTTGTCTGAAAATGTTTCTCTTTGCTCCAGGATGGGAAGATCATTTTGAAAAGGGATACAGCTCAGTAGAAACACAGCAGTGATTTTGCTCACAGCTCTGTAGGAGCATCAGGTTTTACTTCCTTCTCTGCCACCATGCCATGTTCCTCACGCTTTTGGCCATTCTGGGGCTATTTTACTGCAAATGTTCTCACTCTCTGAATAAATAGACATTCAATGGAGGAGAGAAAAAAGCTGTGGTGAGTGGGTATGCCCTCTATGTCTTCGAATGGAAGACAAAACCAACAATAAAATCTCGTTGAAGGACAAAGCATTCAGGAACCCCAGTTTTGGTCATGTGATGAAAATGCATTTTTCCTGCAGATTGAGAGGTACCTCCAGAACCATATTCAGAGTAGGAGTCTGTGTTTGCTGAATCCTCTGGCTGCTGTGGTGCCTCCATCCCCAGGGACTAAAGGCAGCTTTGATTAACCTGCTCATTTAAGTTCCTCATTTAAGTTGTATGGATTCCATCTTCTTTTTACACAGCACCTACTCTGGCAGAGCAGCAGGCTCAGAACTACAGACAGGATTCAATACTGACATTCTTGTTTAAAGAGATAAGCACAGTGATGTCAGTGGGAGCAGGGCACATAGATATCACTGCATCTTCAAATTTGCTGGGTAGCACTAACAGCAAAGCAAATTACAGACTCCTTAGATTTTTTCTTAATCTATGAACTGTCATTAGTCACGTGAATATAAATTCATTGCGGAGATATATGTTCCTCTTTATTTCTTTTTCTCATTTAGGCTGCCCAGGTTGTCTGCCAGGTATCTGTTAAGTGCTGCTGTAGTCTGCTAACCCTCATCTTTATCAGCATTCTGATTGTGTTTAGTCTGGTTCTTCATGGTTCTTCTCCTTGGCTAATGGCAGTTTGGGAATCCACAAGCCAGCAGGACTCTTCCTGCCTCGCAGTCTCCTGCATGTCTGTCTGCTGCCAATGCACCTGCAACCACCCACTGCTGATGCACAGGCAGAGAAAAGATGTTTGGGATTATTAGCTCAGGCATTGCTCCCCCTCCTACATTAATTTAAATGTGCTGAAGCTGTGCTAACAATCCTCGTTTATATTTAATGTGAAATAATTAATTTGAATGCTTGGTGTTGCTGTTTGTCAGGGATGGTGGTGATGTCAGTTATCAAGTTAGGTAAGTAAATTCCTGCCATCTCTCCAGAAATACTGAATTCTGAACAAGTGAACTGGGCCACTCATTATTTACAAGAAGAAAGGAAAGCATGCAGGCTCCAACTTTCTTACATTTGTCACCAGTGAGCGTCTCAATGGAGAAAGAGAAGGTTTCCCTACCAAATATGTCTGTGGCTAATGGAAGCTGAGGAATGGATTTTGTAACACAAGAGAAGACTTGTACCTTTAAAATAATATTTTGATCTTGAGTGAGTAGAGATTTTAGGAAAACTTATCCTGTAAAATAAAACCTTTACCCAAGAAAACTTGAAAGGTTTTAATTTTGTTAAAAAGGGGATATTGGATTTTTGTGTCAACTTTATGTTGTACATTCACAGAAACATAAATTTAATTTTTAAGCATTTTACACAGTGAAGTTGTTCCATATAACATGAAAAAACATGTTGGAAATTGTAAAAATAAAATGTTATTACTTCTTTTTAAGTGCTGCCATAAAAATAATTCTCAAGTATTTTTTCAAGAGGGAAGCTGAATGGCTTTTATTATTTAAAAGGTAATGGAACTTTCTGTCTTATACACTAAATTGTAGCAACTTACCTAAACAGGATGAATAATATGTCCAAAGTAAGACCAGAAACTATTGGGTGATGTAGAAAGTGTGTTAAGATAGGCTAAATTTTAGTTTGTAGCCTCTCTGATCAAAAAGCTAGTTCACAGAGTACGTACTAGGACATTTATCTACCAGGAAAAAAGCTACTCTTCTGTTATAGACTTGTTCAACCCAAAATTATGTAGTACAAACAGAGGAGATGTGGGACAGCCCAAATCCCAGGTTTAAATTTTGCAGACAGCTTAGAAACTACTCAGACCTTGGACTAAGAACCCAAAATGCTGGAAAAGTGGTTATTTCAGAATAACTCACCCCTAGCTCTTTTATGTCCTCTTCACTCAGAATTTTGTCTTTTCTCTTAATCCTTTTGGTGCTCAGAGTTGTGAATCTCAGAGCCAAATTGCTAATTTGGTTAAAACTTCCTCTTAAGGTGGCTGTTAATTTTAACTGCCAGGTGCAGCCATAAATCACTGGGACAAAATCAGGCTGCATCAGCATCTATCATTAGTTCTACTACATTAGAGAATTAGCAAACTCCCCTCCCTTGGCCAGATCAATCACACTGATAGCAGGTTCCCATGGTACCATCCCACAGCAACCACTCTCTACCTGTTATATCCCGCACAAAATACCAGCAACCCTTCCCTGATCTTCATACTACTGTCCAAATGTTTAGCAGACCAAAATCTCTGGAGCAATCTGTGCAGAACACGGAGGGGCACCACCAGCACCTGATTTACAATTGTCCAGGCCATCAGCGCTCGCTGGTTTCCCTGCGGGGAAATGGGCTTGGAAAAGGAGCCTGTCTTTCCTCCTGGGCAATCAGCACTGCTACAGCCATCATGGGCAGAGTGCAAGTGAATCTGAGACTGTCCTAACCATTCCCATTCTCAAAACATTTATGAGGTTGTGGCCATATCACAGCCGGCCATTTAGGGAATGGGCAATAAGCTAAAACATTTCCAGTGTAGATGACAGATGGGATTGGGAGATAGGGAGTGATGAATATCACTAAGACCTCCCCATGAATATCCATACATCTTATTGATGCTAGAGCTAAAGCTGGCACACCTTGAAGCAGAGGAAAGGCTGTTTCTGATAACATTAGGGGAGCAATATGGAAGGAGAAAGACATTTTCTCATTAAACAAAAAACCAAAAAAGAATGAATATGTTTCCTAAGCTTCAAAAAGAAGTAAGAGTTGATCAGACTCTCGACAAAATTCAAGGATGATAAAAAATGCTCGGATACCTGTGGGTAGCCATCAAGACAGAGAGACACAGAAGGGAGGATTTAATGGATGGCATATCAATTTGATCAACAAGAGAGGCTTTCCAAAGTCCTGCATCCTCAGCCTGCATGGACCGGTTTTGATGGGAGGAAGAGAGTAATTAAAAGTGATTACCTTGTGCAGCATCAAGGTGTTAATGTATGTTTACATGGTATGAAAGTACATTTCTATCAGCTGGGGCTTGGACTCTGTCACACCAGTGCTCACAGAGCTTACCCCATGGAGCTAGTGCCTTTGGACCCTGTGTTTTGACATGTCTGCACCATCAAACTGATTCACAGCTTAAGGTGACAAAGCACCACATTTGTCCTTCTTTCTTGTTGGTTTTTGCTCCCCTTTATCTTCTGTCTGACCATCTGTTATGCAATCTCTCTCCAAGAATGTCACACTGCAGAGCTGAGCTGCAGCTGCCACCTTTGCAGCCACAAGGACTTCTGCAATTTGCTTGAGGCCTTGTGATCAAATGGGCAAAGTGAGCTCTTGAGTTGATCACTTCTCTGTTTTCTGGGAGCCAAAGTGCAACACTTCACTCCACTGGAAGGTGGAAAACCATTGCAGACTCTGTCATAAACATTCATGTCCATGAGCTGAATATCACCTGAGGTTCCTCAGAACTGGTGGTGGGTTGTTTGCTTGGCTTTTGCATGAAAGGATGAAAGGCATGAACTCTCCTCCTCCAGAGACAGAAAAGATGATTTTTTCATAGGCCTGGGAGCAATTTTAGTTTTACTTTCACACTGAATCCAGCTGAGTTCTGCAGAAGCAATTCCTCCTTGCCTCCCATCCAAAGGCTGGAGCTCAGAGCTGATGGCTGCTTTAGCTGCAACTTGCAGCTTTGCCTTCAGCAAATATAGTTCAAGTTCAAAACATATTTGCTCCTCTGTAGTTGGCTGGAATGGCAGTACTCCAACCCAGAAAGTTGCCTGCAGCTTTAGAGAAAGTATAATGTTAGATGAAATGAGTTTTAAATGGGAGAAAGGTGGTGTTAGAGTATCTCCTGTTGTACACCCACAATGGGATTGGCATCTCCATGACTTGGTGATTAAGAGCATCTGGACATGCTATGCTGAAGTTATAGAAAACTAGATCTGAAATTGAAGAAATTCTGTGCATGTATATATTTTCTCCTAGCAGTTGAATGTTGTTTCCAGGAAAAATAGTATGAAGTTTGGAGGGAAGTTTGACATGGAAGTGAGTACATTTCTTACTTTCATAGTCCAGATGTCTTGTCAGTTAATATTGCTGCAATTAAATTCACAGCAGATGGACCTTGGGTCTCAAAAAATCCAACATTTCTTGAGGTTTCGGTACTTCAGTTTTATCTGAGCAAATGGAGGCTCAAGCCATGTGAATCACCTCTGAGTTTTTAAAATGTAGCTTTATTTTAAAAAATGAAAGGTAAATGACTTCAGATGGCAAACTGCATTAGGAAAGCTAAATAAGGAAAAAATATTGTTACAGTGACAGTAATATTAGCTGCCACAAACAAAAATGAGTCAATAAAAGCACTTTGGAAAGTTAAAAAGCCAAATGAATGAAAAAGCCTCTTCCCAAATTCAATATTTTGTTGTATAAAATATTAGGACTTGGACTGAAATCACCACTTGAGTATAGTATTTTTTCTGTTTTATCAGCAATCCTTCTCTTCCCCCTAGTAAATTTGTTTATTTTCCAAAACTGCAGTGTATTGCCAGCACTTTCCAACATATGTATGTAAAATAATTCACTTTTCATCCACCCCAAGCCTCTCTTGTTCCACAGATTATTGATTTAGCCATGCTGCTGTAAAGACAAACAGTCATATTCTTTTTCTGTGGCTAAAGTGACCAAAACTTCTCTTACTTGATGAAATCTACCTCATTACAGGAGGGCACTGGGGACTGTGTTTGGCCAAGCAGGTGTTGAGGGTCACTTGCCCGTCATCCTGCTCACTCACAATTAAGATTGTGCTCTGACACAGGCACAGCCTGACCTGTGGAGTCTGTCTGAAGCAGGAAATGCCAATCTTTATCTGTAGACCCAAGAAGTTCATTGCTAAGGGAAGGAGACAAGTAGAACCAGGGAAGGGCACTTCACCAGCACTTCTATCGCAGCTTTCATCTTTCTAAGCAGCTGAAGTAGTGAACAAAAGTTCAGTGTCTTGGCTGAAAGTCAGCAGTTTGGGTAATGAAAACCACCCCAGGGACTGGAATGTTTCCATTTGGTTTGGGTCCTGTGTTTCTCTTAGGAATAGAGAAATCCTCCTCTCCCTGCAATCCATCAGCACCGTGTGGAGGCAATGCTGTCTACATGAAAATACAGATTTTGTCCTATAACAATGTGGAGTGATGTGTGGGAGCCCTTATGCTGACAGTGACACCACCAGCCAGCTCATCTGCTTACTTGAAGACTCATCTGTTTAATTACCCTTAACTCCTGGTCTGCAGGAGATTCTGAGGTCTGTATTTTCATGCACTTTTGCGTGTTCTTTGATCAACAAGGCTTAACCTACACTTTCTGTCCAGAAGAAACACTTGCATTTTGAGCTACATTTGACCTAAACAATTGGGAAATTTTGACCCTACCTTTAGATAAGAAGCCAGGTGAGTTATCTAGTTTTCCTCCACCTCCATGGAGTGACTCTCTCAGCAGGCAAATTCAAAAAGGACACCTAAAGCTCCGTAACAGATATTCTGGTATCTTCCCTTTTGCGAGCCTAAACCCGTGTCTGTGTCACCCAGCCGATCTCTGCTCTTATATACAGATTTCTGTGCAAATCCTGTGATCTACAAACTCTGTGATAGTCACTTAAAACTGTCACAAATGAGCTGCAAGAAGTAAGAGCAGAACAGTTCCTAGCTGGCAGCCATGGCTGGAGTTTTTCCCTTCCAGAGGCAAACACGTAGCCTAAATGTGTAAGGAATACCTGCAAATGTGATGGGATCAGGAGGGAAAGCTGAGAAGAGGCCATGGCACTTTGGACACACCAAATGATGCTCAGGTCCTTCACAGCCAGGGAGATACAGCAGAATCACACAGGAACACAGAATATGCTGCGTTGGAAGGGACGCACAAGCATCACTGAGACCTTGTTAATGTCCCTGTATTTATGGCTAGGTCTCCACCCCTGTATCCAGTGGCACATCAGCCCATTTCTGTAGCAACCCAGCAAAGAAAAACAGTTTGCAGTATACTTCCAGATACCAGACTGTACCAAATTTGATGGTTTTTAGTTTGTTTATTTCCCCTGACAAGGACATCTGTTTACTAGAACTCATCTCCAGCGTTAGTGAACATCAAAAGGGACGTCTGTGAGACTGCAGCTGGATTTAGATGGTACAAAGCCCTTCAAGTGACTGTTTAAATTTCTTTTTCTCTTCTGCATCCCAATCTCCAAATAGAAATGGGCTAATTTTAAATGTGTCTCCAGCTTATTCCATTTTATTTATGTGTCTTCCTAACTTGTGCTTCAGGATCGCCTTGGGGGTGAAGTGTAGCATTTATTGATTTAGAAAAAAAAACAGAATCAGAAAATAATAGCTATCCTAAAAGATATATATCTATCTTCAATAAAAGTAGGCAACTGGGGAGGTGGGGAGAAGTGAGTAAAGTGAGGAGGATCTTTGTTATTCCTCTGATATCAACCAGCATACACTTAATCTCAGGGAGATCTGATTTAGGAGTGCTGTGAATTCATGTCCTATGCCTATATGACTGTTTATTTAGTTGTGAATTGATTGATTAGGAAATAAGTGCTTTTCAAGTTGACAGTATAAATAATGAAACTTTATTAGTGATATATGTGACACATTTAACAATGCTAATTTTCTGTACTGCTCTGTATAATTCACTTGCCTTTTTCAGTAGGCTGTAAACAATAGAAGGTTTGAGGGAAATCACTAATTTGTTGGCTTTCTAAAAAGCAATGGAAAGGAATCCAGAATTTAGGAATACTTCTAGAGTGCCATCTAGTGTGAAAAGAAATGAAGCCACAAGAAAATGGAACTCAAAACACAGCTTTGGAAAGTATGTCTCAATACACAGAACTACCTCTTCATTTTCCTTTACAGCTAAACACAGACAGACACTAATGGATTTTATGTAATTTAATTATAACTGGGAAACTTTTTTCATTTTTATTAAGTATACATGTATATATATATATATATATATATACAATATACATATTGTAGAAATATTCTTCATGGTAGAAATAATTCAAATTAATGCCCTCTCTGCTTTTTAGTTTTTGAAAAAAAATAACAAATGTCTGGCTTAGGCCCAGACTTAAGATTTGGTTTAATCACCTCATGTTCTCATGCTTCAAAGGCTTTGTCATTAATTCTTGATTTCATTTTCACTCTTTTAATTAAGTTACAGACCTTTGCATTTGAAACTGTGATATATAGAAATTGAAGACCACTGTTATGAAACAAGCTTTAAAACAAAAGAGATTAAAAAGCTGTGTTATTACCTCATTGTTCCCAGGTGCAGTTTTAGCAGAGGTGGTGCTTGATCCTCCTTAGCAAAAGCACACCTCCTGTGGTCCTGGATTATAGCAGACTCACTGCTACCTTTAAAGCAGGTTTCTATAACCACTTATCCCAAATTATGTAGGTAATTTCCAGGGTGTCCCAAAACCTTAATTTGTTTGTCTTTGCAGATGCCAATTTTGCAAGTGTGGCCCCAGATTTAATGAGGAATATTTCAGGTACTCACTAAGATTTTCTTGCTTGCAGGGCTTGTTATGGGCAGTCTGGCAGAGCCTGGGGAAGAGGGCAGACCAGTCTGTGCAGGTGAGTACTTTTGCATTTGCCTACCTGGGGCATAGATTGAGAGTAACATTTTGCAATCCAGATGCCTTTCTGAGGAGGGATCTCATCTGGGCAGGTGTTCTGTTACAGCTGCTTCCTGGAAGGCCACTTTGGTGATTTTAAAATAACATTTTATGCTCCTACAGTTTTCTTTATGTTCAATACCTGTCAAAGAATGCTGGTGCTGTGTTGGGAGTGTCCCCTAGGTTCATAAGTTTGGTAAAGACTTACAGCAGTATCAGCTCTGAGAAGTGTTCCAACCAAGCATATCTGTGGTCAATGTGTTTGTCTTTTCAATCAAGAGCAAGAGAATTAAGTCTCTTCACTTTCTTTATACCTGTGTCTTAATTAATGCTCTTTAAATTTATCTTCAACCTATGGCCTCTTGCAGGGAACTATTTATGTCAGAGAAGAGCCGTGGTTATATTTGCACTGGCTGGCTTTGGGATTTAGAAATGTTTTCAGTAAGCATGTCATCTGTCTGGGCTGTGGGTCTTTGAAAGGCAGAGATTTTATCTGTGGTGAAAGAAATACTTGCATTATGGAGGCTGAATATAGTGTATTGTTATGTCCATTTGGTATACAACACTGGTAAGTTTATTGATCTCAAGATGAGATAAAAGAAAGGAATGACAAGAAAACTGATGAGAAAAGAAATGTGGAACTGAGAGAGGAAGATTTTTTATTCCTGCTGAGTATTGCATGAGCTGTGAAGGAGGAGACTTACACCACTATCAGTGAGCAATTAGCGAAAAGGAGTAGGGAGGATGTGGTGAGCAAAGTACTGCTTCCTGCTGAGTTTAACCCTGGCTCTGCTTTTGCCTTTCTTCAGTCAAAAGAAAAATTATGTAGAGATCGCCCTTGCAGATTATGCATTTGAAAAGCCATAAGGAGAATTTGTCAAAGAAGAACTTTCATGGCAGAATGGGGAGTCCTCTTTCTAAATATGCTGCCAAGCTCCTGACACCAATGTTGAGAAATAAACAGGGATGGGAAGGAGCAGATAGGAGGTGCTTTGCTACTAGGGAAGGTGTGTTTTCTAATGTGGTCAAAAAGCAGATTGAGTATTTGCTGTAGAGTACTTTACCAGCTTAATATCTCCCTATATCTAAGGACTCTCAAATTCTTCTGGAAGAACACATTATTTCTCCCTTTGGAGGTGCCATGTAGGAGACCTCTGGTGACATTCTTTTCTGCTCTAGTGTAATTTCTCTGTGTTTCTATGGTGCTGGGTAGAGTGGTTTGAGATGTGCACATGACCGAAATCTGGAGCAAAAGAAAGGGATTGGGATGGCAGCCCTGAACGGTGCAGACCTGTATCCATGAGATACAGTAAATAGGAAATAAGGATCACTCTCTCCTGGGAGCTCCAGGCTGGATCTTATTCCTGTGATGGACGTGCCTACAAGCAGGCAACTGCAGATGGGCACCATAAATAACTCCCATGTCACAGGAACAGCTCCTGGAGGCAGCGACAGCAGGAAAGTTGCGCTTTTCCTGCATTTCTATTTCACTTCTGCTTTCCCCATTGAGGTTGATTCATTCTGCTGCAGTTTCAAACAGATGCATTAGATCCTTTTAGGTTAAGTTTTGAAAGCTTGTTAGAGAAATGTTTCCAGTTTTCAGCCTTATTGCCAAATCACTCCTGCTTGGATCTTGGTGTGTTCCTGAAGGAGTTGTGAAGGCGGACAGCCAGTGGTCTTGTAGAATCAGGAACTCAAACTTTATGCCCCTGAAGAAAAAAAATAGAAATTTGTACTTTTAGCTTAGGGATAAACTTGAACTCTTGAAGTTCCTCTGCTGTTTGACTCAAAGTATTTGATGATTTTCCCTATGGAAAGAAGATATCCTAATTCATGTTTAAAGATGTCTCCAGCTGATTGTTTGTGGGTATTTTTACTGCCTCTGAGCCAGTTGTATTTCACTCATGAGAACCTTTATGCAAGCAGAAGAGCATCCATGCTCTTGAATTAATTTTGTTCAGCAAATATCTCTAAAATATTTGTGCTGATGTTTAAAATATGTGATTTGCACCAAATACAAGCCTGAATACAGCATGAAAAAAGGTATTTTTGTGCCCCTTTTGTGCCACAGTCTTAAACCAACTGAGGAGGACAGAAAGCACTTTTTACTACATCAAATATCATTTCTGTCTGCTTTCAACTTGTTGGTCACTGTCTGTGCAATGAGTGTTGAGACTGGAAGTTTACTTGTATCTCTCAACAGGTTTCTTGTGGTGTTCTCTCACATTCTATTCTCACCAGCCTCTAAGAGTTTATTCTTTTCCATACTGAGATGGTCAACATTGCATTGAAGTGTCTGTTCCTGATGGCAATTCTTCATAGCTGCTTAAAGAGTGATGAGTTCAGGCCAAAATAGCGTGAAGTTAATGAAAGTCTTTGCATTGATTTTCATACTCTCCAGTGTTTGTGCTCCATATTCATTTCAGTGGGTGCTGGATCAATTGCCTCAGAATGCTCTGTAAGATTAGCCAGAAGTGGAAGTTAGGTACCATGGAAACAAAAGGCTCCAGTGTAATCCATAGATGAGAATCTTATTGTCACAGATGAATTTACTTAGTTGATTTTCATATAAACACAAATATAAGGAAAAATACGTCGGCCTAGGTGTTAGTGTAAGGACTGTATCTTGTTAATTAGTCTGGTAAATATTTCATTAGCAACTGCAATAAAATATTGATTTTAGTGTCTCCATTAATCCATATTACTTTGGTTCTGCACTTTTTTCACTTTTAATAATTTAGCAAAATCTTTTTTTACTGGACACTTTCTCATCTAACTACCCCAGGATGTGAAACAAAATTTTTGTTGAAATATAATTATTTTTTTCCCTGTGCCATCTCTCCTAATTCAATTAATTACACATCATGTCATAGTGTTTGGTTTTATTTTATATATTAATATAAGCTAAAAAAGTTAATATTTTCTTGAAGAAAGCATTCCCCTCACACTCCTAAGACTCTTAAAATGACTGTTGATAACATTAGCAGTATTTTTGAATGGATGGTATACAAAAGAATCCCAATCCCTTTCCATGGGCAAGAGCAAAGCATTCTTACTTTAGAGAGTCTGGCCTATTTTGGAGAAGCTAGAAGCTTGAAGGAAAAAAAAAAAAGCCAAAGCAATATCTAGATACAAAGAAGGAAACAGAAGAAGTAAAATATCAAAAATCTTGCTGCTTTGCCTGTTTACCTTGAACACATGCAGAGGCATTAAGGTTAATAGTCAGGCCACCTAGTTATCCTCATACAAACCTTTCCAACAATAGATGACTATTGTTTTCATTAGAACAGTTGAAGTCAAAGCACTGCTTTGACTAAGTATGCTGAACACTTACCACTATTTGTAAAGGTAAAGTATGTGTTTAATCTGCTAATATTTTCAGTAGTACATTAGCACAGAATCCATTCATGACTCCCTATTTCTTTTCTTCTAGGAAGTCAAAATACAGGGTGGCTCTACCAGATCCTCAGTGTCAACTGTGTTGTTGCATGTTAACATATAATGGTTAAATACATGTTAAATACTGAGTAAACAACTGGAAAATACATATTCAGCTTGATCTTCTAAAATCTGGTGTAAATGGCGAATGGTATTCCCTTTGCATTTAATTTCTGTGGAAGTACTGAGCTTGTTTAATTCCTCTTAGTGCTGAAGAAATCTGCTGGCATCGGAGCTATTTACAGTGGCAGCAAAATAAATATGGAAACAAAGACATTAACTGCACCAAAGTTTAAGTGGCAGACTTTTGGCATAGTGTTTATGGTATGCTCTTGGTCATCAAACCAGTGAGAGCAGTGGTTAATGCCCAATGGAGCAGCTAATTTCTGTCACATGGATATTTGTCTGGGAAATTAGCCTGGGTCTGAGCCAGATGGAATTTCACAGTTTCACTAACTTTGCAGCTCTATTAGTTTGAAGTCAGGAGAGCAGACATGGCCTTGACAAGCATATGATTCTGTGCTGCATTGCCTGTCCTGGGAAGCTGTTCAGCTTTTCTATATTTAACAGATGAAAATGTCTCCAGAGTTCATCAAACACACACTCAAGATATCACAGGCTGCAGCTGGCAGCTGGGAGCTCTGCAGTTCAAGGTTAATGGGACACTAATTAGTAAGTATATAGGGATATCAGCATGTAACACCCACTTTTTGAGCAAGTAGGAAAATGAATTAATAGTCAAGAGAAGGAGGGCCCTTCTCCAGCTGCCTCCAGCTCCCTGCAGCTCTCATTCCATCTTCCCACAAGCTCCCAGGGCAAGTGCTACAGCAAGTTCCTGCAGGCACAGCTGGGAGCACCAGGGAGCCTCGCAGGGTTATCTGGCATGGGGAGAAAGCCAGGATAGCCCTGGAGAAGGTCAGAGTCAGCCTCTGCACTGCTTTGCCCCTTCCAACCACGTCAGACACTGTGAAAGCCTGGTAATGTGGCAAAACCACTCCACATCCCCGGGTTTTGGGAATCATCTGAGTGCCAGAGAAAAGCAGCAGACAGAAACAGCCAGCTGACAAGCAGCCTCTCTTCTGGTGTCAGCAGGAATTGAGGGTAGGAGAAAGATAGGATTGAAAATTGCTGGAACACTGAGTTGAATAATAACCAGGGAATGATCCTTCTTAAAGTGGAAAAGAGCAAGATTAATGTGCATTTTACCAAGAGATAACACTTTCACAATTACTATTAAGTATCTAGAAGTCTCTAATTCAAAATATGGATAATTTACTGTAAATCTTGCCACTGACTTCCATATTTTCAGGCTCTAAATTTAATAGCTGCAGGAAAAATTTGGTTCAATGTATGTAGCATCACACCCTTCTCAAATCTTTTCTTCTTTATAGCAGCCATTCTTTCAGGACTCAAAAGCACATTTCATTGGTTAGAAATCCCATCTGTATAATTTTGAATTATCCAAGATAAGCCTGGGGGATAAAATTAAAAGCCAAGTTTGATGAGGTTGGTTCTTAACTTCCTTGTCATTTGGTTATCTGGGACATCGATTCTTTAGGTGGCTTTATGTCTGACAGCCCATATTCCTAGTAAATTCAAAATTAGTGACTTTGTGTTCACAGAGATCTCAAACTAATTTTTGTCAGAGACTTTTGAAAATGTAGGTTACACAAACTCATCTGTGGTTCAATAGCTTTGCTGCCTCCTCCTATAACTCAGCTTTTCATTTTTACCCAGATCATTCTCCATTGCATTCCTCCTATTACAATATATTCTCCTTAGTTTGCAGTCAGGCATTGGCAATGAATGGGAGGGAAGGTGAAAGCTTCATGCATCACAGAAGTAGCATAAGAAGGAAGAAGTTGCTCAGATGTCAAAGCAGTATTAAGTCTAACCAAAAGGATAGTACTATTACCTGGGAACATTCAGGGAAATGCATTGAAAATGACAGGCTGAAAGTCTGTGGGTATGAAGAAAAGTGAAGCTGCCTTGTAGTGGGGAAAAAGGCAGTAATGAGTGAAGTGCACAGCTATAACATTGCTTTAGGAATTATTTCATGTTGTACTGTTAATTAAGGAGACAGCTCTACTCCTGTAGGCTTCTTTCTTAAGTCAGGAGCAGAATTTCTACTTCTCACAGGATTATTCCAGAGATGGGACCAAAAAGTCTTACTGGTATCAGCTGAGATCCTGTAAGTTTGAATCTGGGCCTTGGAGAAAGAGTGCCCTGAAGAGAATCACAGAGTCCTGCTCACAAAAAGGTATCTCTGGAAAGGTCTGTGCTGCCTTCGTCTTGGTGCCACAGAACACGGACACACCTGAGTCGTGCAGCAGCTGACACCAGACGCAGCCACACCACTCTGTGGGGGCAGTGTGGCTTTGAGTTACAGGTGAAGACGACTTTCAGTCCAGTTGCTGCAGTACAAGTTTTGTCCTACTGAGTTTTAATTAGCTGGCAGAAGTGTGAGCAGTGAAACTGAAAGCCTGAGGTGGTTGCTTGATAAACCTTTGGGATGCTGGGATTTGATAACTGGAATGACCCAGTGACATTACAGCAATTTTATTTGTTAGGAAAATGCAGGCATGGTATTCTCAACTTATAACACTGGGTTGTTCCTCAGAATGTCTCTCTAGTTAATAGTAAAGTACAAAAGTGGTGTTAACCAAGATAATAAGATAGCAAATACTGATGGAAATTTGATTGCAAATGAGCGATTTGCGTAGCAAATAAGAATTAGATACCCTAATGTGTTAACCAAATAAGAATCAGGAAACACTTGGGAAATTAATGTGTAAAGTAGACAAAATAAAGCATTCAAGGCATGCTGGTCCCTGGATGTATTTTTTTTTCTTTCCCAATTGTCAAGCCATAGGATGAAGGTTACAAGTGGGGAAGAGATAGCCCATTTCTTCTGCATCAACTTTGTTCACAGGAAACTTTAGTTTTAGAAATAAGCGAGGCCTGAATTTCCAGAGTGAGTCTGTAGTTCTTGCAGCCATCTCAGACAGATGTATTAATTCAGGCAGTAGCAGACATCAACCCCACAGCTGAAACTGTTTCTGCAATGTTTCCAGCTGTGCTGCCCAATCCAGTTTAGAATCCACCTGAGACACTCTCCACAAACACAGTGCTCTTGGTTAGAGATTTCATTACCTGAATATTTTCTTTGATAACCATCTTTCTCATCAACTTTGTCCTGTTTGTGCTATGGCTATTTTGAACCTTCTGAAGTGTCTTTTCTCATGTTGCTATTTGTGTCTTCAAACAGCAGAATCTTGTCATCTTGGTAGCTAAGAAAAAACAGTGCCCTACTGCTGTAAGCACTGAATCGATGCTCAGAATGAGACTCTGACCTCTCTAAACAGACTGCAATTAGAAGGGACCAGGCAGAAGGAAAATTCTACCTTTGTTGGGCTGAATACAGGGTAAATTCCATGGATACATAGATTAACTGCCCTACTGCACATGGGAACTTCTGTTGAGATGGACATTGCATACAAACCTCCTGAGTCCCTGTCTAACACTTTATTTACTCTTTCATTGTGCACCTCGTTACCCTTTGTCAGGGGTCTTTGTTCCATGACAAAAACCAGGAGGACTTTATTTGACAGAGAATGCAAGTTATAAAGTTTATAGCTTTCTATTCATTATTCTTTTCCCTTTTATTTAATAGTATATAAAAATTGTTTTAGAACCTCTTAATGAATCCAATACTTTATATAGTGCTGTAATTACTTTGATGCAAGTGTCTAAAACCACAGCCAATCCGTCTTTTACACTTTTTAAAAGCAAGTGAAGCACTTATTTCCCTAGTAAATCATCTGCTTTTCTAACAGAAACTGATTTTAAAATAGGGAAGGAAAGGGGAAAAAATAAGGTCACTGATATTCTTACAAGCTGTCTGCAAAGCACTATTATAAAAATAATTGCATTTTCAGCTAATCAAAGATGTGTTTAGGAGAACTTGTTCTGCAGGAATTATACATTCAGAACTTAGATGGAGCTTTCAATAGCTGCATGCTTGAGTCTTCCAAAGAGGCCAGGATATGCTATTCAGTACAATAAATTCTTATTTTCTGAGCATGCTTAGACTGAGGGTTGTTTTCTGAGGTAACCCAGCCTCTTCTTTTCCACACTTCTCAGTGCTGGTGCTCAGAGTGCCAGGGGAAGCCAGTGATGGAGAAATGTAATTTAATTAATTGGATAAAATTAATTGAATCCCATGTAATATCTGGCAGATGTTGATCAGCAGGTAGGCAATCCAAATTTCATACTGAGTGACTCTCATTGTTTTCTTGTTTTTTATCAAGTGTTTCTGTGTTTAGCTCCCTCAACACTCGAACACAAATATCAGGGCAGTCCAACAAGAGAAACTTTATGTTGTTTCCAGGGTCCACCTAGCCTTCAGAATAATGCTGTCACAGGATTTTGCATGGCAGTAGCTCTGCAGTTACTTTTCATTAATATTAATCAGAGATAAAACAGTAATATATGCTGATCAGAAGTTCATTTCCCTGTTGTTTGCTCTCTGACAGTCTAACAGCAATGATAATCCAAGCTTAACAGGCATTACAATGGAAATCCTCCAAATGAAACACAGAGATTAGTGACTTCTCAACAGTACAGCCTTTTCCTGTGCTTGTTAAAGTGACACTTCCTATAGAAAGGGGAGTATAAATTGAAGCTCAGCACTGCCACTTGTTTCCCTCAAGAGCAGGCTTTGCTGACAGTCCACTCAGTCTGAAATGTGAAGCCGTAAATCTGTTTGGACGATAAGATTTAATTTTATCCTTCTCATCATAAACATCATCTTCAAATTAGCTTCTTTAAGCAGGCTCCCAGGACTTGAGTTTTGCCATGGCAGTAGTGTCCTTTGCCATGCTACTTGAGGTTTCTTGCTATGCTGAGCAACTCCCAGTGTTTCAAACAGCTAGGAATATCTAATAACAGAATTGGAAAATCCCTTTCATGTGATGCTAGAGTATGAAGCAGATTATTTTTCAGAGACAAGGTGGTTTAGCAGAATTGCTGCCCTCTGGGCTTTTACCTCCTTCCAGTACAAGAGGATAACAGGCACATTTTGTCCTTGCATGTGAGGCAAACTAGGAGAGCACTGAAAAATGGTGAACATTCCCTAATGTTCTGCTCACAGGATTGTGAGAACTGTAGAAACCCTCCTTCTGGTTAAAAAAAAAATAAAAATGGAGCCATTGGAGTAACTCCAGATGAGATTTGTGCCCTATGGAGCCACACTTTTCCACAGCCCCCTCAGCACAAGCCCAGGCTGCAGCACCGCCCTGTCCTGCCCCAGCTCTTTGCCATTTAGTGGCTTTGTTGGTCCTCTGGAATGTGAGGCTGCATAACACCCAGAAAAGAAATAGAAACAAGCAGAAATTCAGGCAGTCATATGAGAAACCAGCTGGAAACCTCTTCTTTAATGTATAAGATCCTCCAGGTCTGGGTCTGGGGGTTTTGTTCTGTTTTGTTTGGTTGGCTGGGTTTTTGTTTTTTATTATACAGTTCCTTTTGCTGCAGAGGGACATCAGAGCTCATGTCACTAAGCTTCAGAAAGTACCTCCACAAGGGGGGATCTGTCTCCTCACTGGTTTTCAAGACAGTTTTCAAAGTTCAGGTCTCAGACTGGTTTTCAAGGTGGTGGCAAGAAATCAGAAGATTGCCTGTCCCAGCTTTAAGGTTCCAGATCATCTCCTGTAGAATGAAGCATTTTGTAATGAATGCTTGTGACTTGCCTTATTCACATTTTACTTGTACTTCCTTATAAAAATACAGGCCACATTTATTGCTAATTAATTAACAGTGAATTATTATATAGATTAAGTTTAAAATTACTAGCAGCCAAAAAATGTACCTCCCAGATAATTATTTAATAACTATTTTATTTAGTAAAACTTACCTAGAAATCAATTTCAAGTGCCTTTTCTGAGGGTGGTGGGGAGCAATAATGGAAAGACACAATGTTCCCTTTGAGTGTTCTGGTCTCAAGATTGCTTTTCCCATTCCAGGGAATAGTAAAAAAAATTAAACATATTAAAAAGCCATATTCTCTTTTACTGTATTAACTGACCCACAGAGGTTTTATAAGGTTATAGCAGGAATGATGAATGATCTTTCTTTTTATTTCTATATAATTATTTTTCTAAAAAATGGATTCTCTTTGTTACAAGTTGTCTAATATTTAGGGCTTGCAAGGCTATTTCTCTTAAGTGGTTTGAATCAAACAGCCCTGAGATATTTATTTTTTAAATTGACACATGTGGAGTATATGTGGAAAGAAAGGCAATTTCCTTGAGCAGAGATCCCCACGTGTGAGACTCAGAGTCTGTGCCAGATGAAGCATCCTTCCTTCTTCCTGTAAGGTTCTTACTCACAGCTCTGTCATCCACCCTCTTCCTCTCTTGCTACCTCCAAGAACTTACCTGAACTGCATATTTTTATCCCCCCACATGATTAACCATTCATGCCTTGAGCAAAGATCTCCTCTTTGTCAGTAGATTTTTCTACAGACTTTGAGCCTTAAAAGCAGAGCTTTCTCAATTGTTTAATGAGGGAATAGGAACTTTGACTTTCCAAATTCTATTTATTTGCATAAAAGGCTCTTATTACTGGTTAAAAACCAGTTGTTGCATTTAGCAACTTCCACCACAACAAGCTTTTTTTTTGTGTATTGGTTATGCTATATGCTAGGTAAGGCAAGATTATAGGTCTGAAAATACTATAAAATATATTGGCTTGAAGGGTGTTACCAGGGTATGACAAATGGGGCAGTTTTGGGATTTTTAAATATTTGTGCTGACAAATACAACTGAATGAACAAATGAAATGACAGTCCTTTTCGTAATGTTTGTCCAGGACTTGAACCTCTTTGACCAAAGACTAATGGTAAACATTAAGGGATATGATATGCAAGGTTGGTTTCCTATGGCTAAATAATGTCTGTACTGATTTCTCCTTAAAAATCTCTTTGTTGGTGTGATGCTGCTTTTTTTTGTTGTATATTGCAGTTACTGCATCTGTAAATTTGCTGATTTTATATATAGTTTTGGAGCAAAGCTGCAAATTTACAGTTCTCACAGAAAGCAATGAATTTCCCGGTGGGGAAGAAAAAAAAATAGCACAGCAGCTTTTATGACAAACACAAAAATTTCAAACCCAAGAAGAGCTTTCTTTGACCTGGATGTTCTTAGTGTTCTTAAGAATCTTGGAAGCAAGATAAGAGGCCTTTTCTGAAAACTAAGTCCCTGATTTAGCTGAAATACCTTGAGTTCTGACATTCTGAAGTACAGGTTCATGGCAATACTTTTCTCAAGCCTCAGTCAAAGGAACATCACAGCACACCACTTATTCTTCTCTGTTATCCAGAAAAAAAGAAAAAAAATCTGTGTCTTTTTTATGTGTGGCAAAGATATTTTTAGATTTAAATTATCTGTTCTTCATATCCCCTTCCTGGTATATGAATCAATAAGTAATTTGAAAACTAAAACACCAGATCAGGTAGAATGGTTTGTGTATAACAGCTGTGACAAAAGACAGAGAGAATACAGCTTGCAAACAATCAGCTTAGAAAGTGGTAACAGCAGTTGCACCTAATTGATTTGATTGGGTCTCTACTTTGTATAGGTTAGCACTGGGGTGATTCCCAGGAAATTTTTCACCCTTCACAGCGTGTATTTAGCCTTACCCACATGAGCAGGTTGCAAAAAGACAGTTTGATGTGCAGAGGCTGAACAGCAGGACAGGGAGGAGTTCCCTTCCACAGGCAGAGTTCCATCCATTACCTGCTCCCCAATGCACGCTGCATTTTTTACTGGCAACCTGTGGGTCACGAGCCTCCTAAAAGGGGCAGGGATATGGATTAGTTCTGGGACTGCAGCTGTAACACTCTGCTATTGCAAATCACACCCTTTCCAGGTGATGGAGGAGCTTCTACCATAAAGTGGCTTAAAGATCATGAGTTTTAAAATGTAACAATAGATTCAAAGTCTTTTTTAATTTGTCTCTGCCTTGTACAAAGTGGATCAGCCTTCTGTTGACACTGTTTATTTTTAAGTTTTTGTACAGGTCAGGCAAACTCAGAACAATTCAGTGGATTATTTTTTTAAAGGGAGACAAGGTTAATGTATTTAACCACATAACTCAGAGAACTATTTCTTTGGGAAGAAAAAAACCCAAAAAAACCCCACAACTGAAAACAAAAAACTGTTTCACACAGGTGATAAAAGGAGCTGATTACATTGTGCAGCCACTTCAGGCCAATTTGGCTCAGTCATATAATGCAAATATTTTTTGCAAATAACAAAGTAGGAAACTACATTGCAAAGATTTAACTAACACAGAGGAGGAAAAAAAAAATTCAACAGAAGAGATTGCAGTGGTATGTCTGTGTTTAACCTGACAATTTTTCAGGATATTGCTGAAGTCTTCTGTACCAAAATTGATTTGAATTAGCATAATCCCATTTTATCCATGAATTTGCTATTCTTATTACTGTCTCTCAGCCTGTCATTCATTAGTTCTGCTTAGGAAGAAACGACTTTGGGACTCCTGATTCTGGATGGTCTTGTATTATGCCTCTTGTAGGTATTTTGGTCTGTCCATGTTTTGTGAAACAGAGCTTGAGGGTGACAGAAAAGAGCTGCAATCCCTGCCTGGCCACAGAGCTCTCCCAGAGAGGGCTGTGGTCAGCCTTGCTTCAAAGGCAGGGCAGGGGTTCAGGTTTATGGATTGCCTTGAGAGGTTTGAGATAAAAGCTGAATAGAGGAAAACACATCCCGTCTGTACCCTTTGTACTGGTCCTACAAGATCCTATTATGGGAATACACAATCCTGAGTGGAATCTACTGTCAATTTATCTGTAAATGGAGTACTCCAGATGGATACCCCACATGCAGAGCACACCTGTACCCTGGGGCAGCAGTGAGCACTTTCTTTTGGAACCTTCTGTGGATTTCTTTGAGAGGCTTGTAGCTGGTTTTTGTTTTGCTTTTTTAAATCAAAATACAGCCTGAGCTGCATTAAAACGCTTCCCAGAAGAGAATGGATGTAGAGTGCAGGCTGTGGGCTGTTTTCAGGTTTCTCTGCTCTTTGTGGGAAGTCTACAGGGTAACTTGCAGCATTTAGTGCTGGAGCCTTGCTCTTGCTTTGGCCAAGATGATGACAGTACACATGAGGCTGAAGAGCAAAGGAATGAGTGCACCAGAGTGATGTTGTTGACCTTGAAAGAGGTTATACATAATGAGAAAAATAACCTTAGTGTTTATGAAATCCCTGCTGAATTTATGCAATAGGAAGGCACTGTCAGATTCTGGAGATGGATATATTGGTCCACAAGATCACCTTTCTTAGCTTTTCTATTTTCCTAGAACCTCTCCAGCTTTTTCTTTCACACAGGAACTTATTCAGCTCTGAGGCTGACTTGTGGGAAAAAGTGTTGGAGGTTACATTACAATGACAATAAGCACACACATAATTTTGATATGCCCATCCCAAGTCAAATCCTATCTGTGAACCAGTGGCCACTGCAGCAGAAAGAAGGACTTTATTAATATAGGATTAATGGAATTGACAGGTGGGGGAAATTTAGTGACATTTGTCATCAGTGGCCTGTAGGACTGCAGGGGGAGCATGGCATTGTTATATTCCCTGAAAAAAGCACTAGATGCATTTTGTCAGTGTGATAGATTCAAAGGGCAAGGATAATTCAGAGGTACTTCATTTTTCTCTTCTGTAAGAGTTTTTAAAGACCCTCAATGAAATCTGACATATTTTTTTGTCTGCATAATTCCAGGGAGAGATGCTTGATCTGGTATTATTTATTGTAGGAAACATAGTGACTTGAATTTCAAAATTAGCAAAAAAGTGGATTTAGTGATGGTAAAAACAAATAATCTGTATGGGCTAGTGTTACTGCTTTTGTCAGTCTCATTCCCATTTCATTTTCAAAAGGCTCACATTGTGTTTGTGTTTTGTTTTTCCTCTTCTGTACACTTGAATACCCATTTGTCTTGGAGTCTGATTCTGTAAATATCTAGGGAATGATCATGGATGTAGCATTTCCCTTTCCGTGGTTCAAATATTACAATCCAAAAGATGCATTTTCAGAAGATAACACACAGCTGGGACACAACAGAATGCATTTAAAATAAATATGGGGTAAAACTCTTTTGTTTTGAGAAGGGGAATAAATCAAGTAATGACAGATTTTAGGTGTTATTAGTGTTCCCACTGACTGCACTTGTTTTTGTTTTGTTTTTCACAATCAATATTATTCTGTAAACCCAGGAAACACTTACAAGACCGACTTGCTGCAGCTAGATATCACCTTCTGTTAAGGGTACAGGTGGCTACACTTTGCCAACAGGGATGCTAATAGTTTTACTTCTTCACATAGAGTTTAATTCCTCTGTTCATTTATTTTGTAAGTAAACTGTATTTTAGTGGCTTCACTGTAAATCCAGGCCTGTTTGAACAAGCCATGCTGATTAAATAAAACACTGGGAAAGCTATTAGCATAGCTGGCATATATTAGTTTTGAGACTGCTTTGGCTTTAGGAACTTGGACAAGTCTTGTTTGAGGTGATCTGTTGTTCTACCAGTTTAAATCTTTCCCCATGTAAAGCTGCTGTCAGAAAAGATTAAACTTGTGCACAGAATAATGAGGTGGAAGAATTACAGTGAAGCTTAACACCAGGTCAGAAATGAACCTCTGGCCCCCTTTAAAAATTCTCCTTACAGAGCTGTTGCAGAAATGTGAAAATGTTTTTGTTTCCGCCTATGTTGGATTTTCCTACCACCTATCAACACTTTTTCTTTTCCAATTATTATTCCCTTACCTCACTTATCCTTCACTAAGAAAGCTTTAGTGACTGGCATACATTCTCTATTTCCTCCCTTTCCTACTTTGCACATCCACCTGCATTCACCTTTCTGTTGAATTCAGCACAACCATGAGTGAAAAACAATTGTCTGGGAAAGGAGTGCTAATGCAATTCCCTCAAATCATCACTTGGGTAGCTCTTCTCCACCCTTCTTCTTCAAAGCCACAAAAAACATGTGATTTTTAGGACTTTTGAAAGCCAAACTCTTCTCCTCCATAGGCTCTTTGAGAATGACTTGGCAACCATCAGCTTCTAGAGCTCATGGATTCCAACATTTCAAGGGTTTCTGGGATTCCTGCTGGGGTGATGGGGGAGACACTTGGTCTCTGCAGACTCTTGCTTGAAGATGTCAAGTTGGAGGATGAGTGTAAGCATTTTGCTTCCTGATGTTAAATCCTGTGTTTGCAAGAGGATGGAGTTACACTCCAGAAAGCACAACCTTCTGCCTCAGATTTGTTTGCAAGCTTGCATCCTGGCAAAGCAAATCTGGTTGGTGAGGAACCACAGGCATTTCTCCTAGCACATAGCACAATTTATTTTTAAAAGCACTTCTCTCTCCCTAATGTCCATAACTCTTAACATTTGTGGGCAGCTCATCTTCAGTTAGATGAAAATCATTGTTTAACTGAGGCCATTTTTTCTTGTCCTCCTTTCTATTTTCCTTTTTCTTCTTTCTTCCTTTCAGTGAATTACTAGCTGGCAGCCTGACTCTGCTCCCTTGTGCTCTGGGTTGAAGTTCAAGAGTGCCCTAGAGCTGCTTAGCTGAATTGCTGAATTAATGACATCTAATATGACCTGTTAGTTTGAGGGTGAGAGAGGGAATTTTCTAAGATGATGTATACCAAGCAAGCTCTGTTCTTATGTAAGTGCCCCATTATTATCTAAATTAAATGGTTATAACATCCTGGCTTGACAAAAAGTACCCCATTACTGTAAGTTAAAGATTATTTCTTCTTTATATCTCTATTACTGGGAAATGCTCAAGAACTTCCCTGTTGCTGACTTCACAGGCTCATAAAGTGCAACTTTTCATGGCTCAAGGGAAAAGGTGCCAGGAGTGAGCCAAAGGGAAAAATTATTCTCTTCCATTTTAACATATTCTTTTGCTCTGTGTGAGATGATGGCTTTGTACATTTTGAGAATGATACAGGTTATGCACTGGAGAAGGGGTGCAGGTGTCAATCTTAGTGTCATTCAGAAAAGACACACCTTTTAAATTTTAGGGACAAAATTAGTAGAAAGAGAGAGAGGTAAAGAGAGATAACTGATAGTTTTAAAATACACAACTTTCAATGGCAGTGAATGATTAAGAAGTCAAGATTTCAATAGCAATCAAGGTCCCAGCTTTAGAATAAATATAAATCTGTCTTGGGAGTGCTGATCTGGAGTATTTGCATAGACATTAGTGAAGTATATTGGTCTTGCTGGGAGCTTGCAATACCTATTACATGCACCTGCTTTCTTAAACAAATTCATGTGTGAATCATCCCATATCAACATCAAGTGGAGGATTTGTAAAGTTGCTGGCTTTGGGGTTTTGAAGGATGGGGGTCAGGGACGTGTTGTTCTCAAATTTTAGGGCGTTTTATTATATTTTATATTTTATTTTTTATATATTATTTTATATATATATATATATATATATAGGGTTTTTTAAAGTTAATTTAGGTACTTACCATCATCTAAATTCTGTCCCAACAAGATTCTCCATCTTATCCCATCTGTGAATGAGAAATGTCTTTCTCCTCTGAAGTACAGGTATCACTTCCATGTGGTTTGAGGTTGACCAGGAGTGTCTTTGCAACAAGAAAAATTAATCCTACAAGGTGTGTTGTCACAGTGTGTTATAAATAGTCTGCATGTATTTCATGAAGACCTTTGTGAGGACTTTTTCTCTGACACTTTCTGTGAGACATTATTTGGAAAGCCAACTGCAACTTAGCAGTGGTTTAAGTCTGAATCTGTAGAGATTCTGAGGTCGACAAAAATTCCATTTTTCCATTTGGGAGAGTGTTAATCTGCTTTAATCAGGTGTGCATAGAACACAAGAAACACAAAAACATGCTCTGGGTTTAGACAGGCTCTTTTACTCAATCCAGCATTTTAGATGGCTCTTTTACTCAATTCAGCAGAGAGGGACTAGACTTTGCAGCTGTGGAAGGGAAGTTCTGTGAATTGCTGGCTTTTTCTATATGGTCAAGTGACACAAACTCCATTGATCAAAGGCACTGCCTGCTGCTTGGAAATCCCTGCCCTGCATTTTCATGTCCTGAGGAGGATGAGCTGGTGGCAAATCCGAGGAGTGGAGGAGGTACTAGAGTGCTTCATATTAGAATCAAGGAAATTTAATGTCACTGTGACTTTTATGTCTCTTTTAAACTTGTGTGTGTGCACGAGTAAATGATAACAAGACATAGTAAAGTAAATTAATGAAGGTTTAGTAGGTCCTAGTTTTCCACCAGGCCCTGCAGGTACTGAGTCTTCCACTATCACTCTCATTAACAAGTCTTCTTCATTTTAAGTGACAAAGCTTTGATTAAGTACAGAAAAATTTCACATTATCTGCTCAGTGTGAAAATAACATGGCTAAAGAGCAGCCACATGATTGAACACATTATCTCTCAGAGCAGATGCAAATTTGATTCTTTCCTTTTGTAATATATGTGTTCTCTATCCCTTTGCTTTAGTTACTTCAGAAAGATATTGAAGTAGTTCTAGTGGTCTGTCTTTTCATCTGCCTATCTACATTTTCTGACTCTCATCACAGTAATATTTGATAATAGGATCTGACTTAAAACTCCCTGATTTAAAAGACATCTTTCTTTTGGCTCGGTGGCTTCCTGAGCAGCTCCTTCAGCCGGCTGCAAGGGCTGAAAAGACCCAATTCCTGTAACAGAGCAGAGCCAGGGAGCTCGATCCACCCAGAGTCCCACCAAAGCTCAGTGTCAATCAAGTTGTCCAATTCCAGCTCTAGAAAAATTGTTAAAACTCATGAAGCTCGACATCTCTTGGGTGAGCTCACTGTTTGTGTGACCATGTTGAGGTTTCCATATTTGCTGCTTTCCTATCCTTAGTGGATAAAAAAAGGATTAAAAGAAAAATATTTTATGAAATAAAATTGAAAAAAACTCCATCAGAAACACCACATTGTATATGCAAACAAGCTTCACTGACCTGCCTCTACCCTCCCTTCTCCTTTCTAATCATACAGAGTAAAATGTTATGGTGAAAATTAAATTCAGAAGAATGCTTTTTTGATAGAGCAATCAAATTATTTAATGTCAAAACTGCTGAAGCAGGATGCCTTGAGATTGTTAGACTTTCCTCCCCAACACACACAGATACACACACTCAAACACACACATGTATTATTCAAATACACTTCCAGAAAAATCTATTTTCCAACAGGAGGGAATTCCTTTAAGGAAAATGGTTTTGTTTGTGGGTATTTTTTCTCCTCTTCTAAGTAGTTCTACTCACACTGTGCAGGAAAAAAAATAAAAAATAAAAAGTCTTAACTTCCTCTTGAGTAATTGAGCTTGTTCCATGAGATCAAGCCCAATATTTATGAAAAGCTAACTTTATCACCAGTTGTCTGTGTGTGACATTTCCTTAGAGAAACCAAGCAAAGGGAGGCCTGAGGGAACTCATGAGAACTAGGGGCCAAAGGCATTAACATGAAATGCATGAAAAGCCTGACCTCAGAGGAGCATCTCCTTGCCAGACAACCCAGTGACATTCCTGCTTGGCCTCTGGGGCACCAGGGCTCCAAAATGAGCAACAACAAGTGAACTCCTCCACCTTCCATCTACACTGCAGTGGAGCTTCACTGCCCACACGCTTCCCTTGAAAGCCTCCAACGTGCTCTCCTCAGCTCCAGCAGGAGACACTTATTTCCACCCAGCAGGGAGGAGCGAGCAGCATTTCCCACCACCACACACATATCTCTAGCTGTGGTCTCCATCATCTTTTTGGATGCATTCAGGAACGATTTTGTGCCATGGCTTTCTTGCCAGATCCATGGGTTGGGAGTACCCACAAGAAAACCGTGACTAATAGGTGTTCCATTTTACAGCTTTTTGGTCTCAGTTGCATAATTGGGGTGATCATCTTTTTCTTCCTTTTGAAAATAAATCTGTAGCTTGCCTGGGACTTAAACATTTTCTGTCTGAGGCACTGTGCATTTAATGCATGCTGCTCTATGCAGAGGAGTGGCAGTGTGAGTCACTGGAAGGTTATGGTGTCACCTATGTGCCTGCTCCTTTTGCTCTCTCTTTGTGTCCTGCAATTATTTATGATGTGTACAGAAAAGCCTGGGGAACAATTAAGCTACTCCATTAAAGTAAATAACATAGATTGGGTTTGTGTATCTTATTTAAATCTTTGAAATGTAAAAAAAAAAGAGACAGCTTAATGTCTACAATGTACTTTGAACACAAAGCTCAACTAATAAGACACCACCTAATCACTGATTTTAAAAAGAATTAAACCTGGCTATTAATAAACTAAAATGGACTTTAACCTGACTTGATGTGGTAGAAATCTCATTTTGCTGGTAATCCAATACACACAGGTAATTTTTTCTTCTTTTCTTTCATTTATTTTGAGGGCAGCCAAATGAATTTTCCTTTCTTCTGATCAGAGCAGTCACAGTAAACAAAGCAACTTCCTGAAGTCCAGAATTTTGAATCTGCTTCCAAAAGAATTGATTTTTTTTCTAAACCAATGCATTTAGTGTGACTGTGAAATCGAAAGATCATTTTATTCTCACAGATCTAATTTGGGCTGCTGGTTGCTATTACGAAGGTATCTTATCACTAATCTTTTCTAAACTGCAGCTGATATGGTTAGCAGCTGTTACAAATGTCAAGAGCCTCCATACAAACATACAGAATAAGGGGTCCTGAAAGAAATCTTAGAAGAAAGCTCTGACTTTGCCTCATTCACTTTCATTTCACCTTAGAGAAGTTTCTAAGTATACACTTGTCTGAAAAATCAAGGGAGGTCATAAGCACTTTTTTTATTAAGGATGGATTTATATACATGCAGTTGCTTTCCAATAGCATGGAAATAGCATTTTTGAGGTTCAAAAATTCCATCATCATTTCTGTTCTTACAGAGGCCTTTTCATCTGCAAACAAAAGTATGTCTCTCTCTCCTAGTAATGAAATAAATATGACTTAATTCACATATGTCTGAAATTTGAAGCATATTAGAAGATACTGTGAGCCTCCAAATATTATGGATTAATGCTTTTAAAATCTACAAAGGGTCAGAATATAAAAAAATCTAACAGGATTACTAAATTCTTTGCCAACTGATTTCTCCTGACTGCATCAATTAATCCCGAGGACAGCAGAATCTTGGCCTTTTAAATACCTGAAGTGTCTGGTCAAGAATAATAAAGGTCAGAAAGCAGGAGATTAGCCAATCTTCATTAGCACTGTGCTGAGTCATGCAGATCTTCACATTTACAACCAGGACTGCTCTTCCATCCGGGTCTGTCTGTGGGTCAGCTCCACCCTTCCTTCCATAGCCAACCTGATGGTAAAGCTAAAAAGAAAATCTGTCATAGAGAAAGGCTCAATAAATACCCTTTTTGCCTTTTGTGGATCCCAGTTTATATCCAAGTGGGAGGAGGGTAAGTTTAGCCATTTCTAATATATTACATGTTGATTTTAAGTGTCTTTGTGATTACTCACATTGCAAATAAAATCTAGGCATTATTCCAGGCTGGTATAAATCCTGAAGTGTGTCCAGTTTAGCCAAGGCTTCTGTCCCCAGCTTCATCCCTGCCACGTCTCTTCAGAGAGAAAACTCCTCTGATAATTGTTCTGTGGGTCTGCAGGGCTGGGACAGGTCCCTGTGGGAACAGGGATCATGCACCACTGCACAACCACCAGTCTGAGCATCCCTTCTGCAGAGAAGGAAACAGCATCTAATGAGGGCATAAGGGAACCTCAACTTTACATCTGAGAGGTGCTGAATCACCCAGGAGCTGGAGTCCTTGGTCCCAGAGACTGGGCAATAGCAGTGGCCAGGTGCTTTCTGTGCCTAAGCCCAGAAGGGCTCAACAGCCTGGTCCTGTGGGGAAAGGTGTAAGGCAGAGAGGGCATACAGACAGACATAAAAACATCCCACCATTGCTTCAGACACTGTCTTGAGAGGAAATTACAAAAGTTTGAGGCTATGTTTCCCCCATATGTTAAAATTCTCTGCAACCTTTGATGCAGCAGCATTTTCTCCACTTGGCTGCATTGCTTCTCTTCTGCTTGGGTGTTGGTGTATTTAAAAGTTAATGGAATATTGGGCTGGAAAGGGAAGAGAGGGAAGAAGAAGGGAAAAAAGGGAAAAAGAAAATCCAGGGACAGATTTTGAAATCCAAATCCTATTCTCAGACTGATTTTTCTCTTTGTTTGCTCAGCTGCTTTTCACAACCGCCTTACTGGCACAGACAAATCTGAACAGCTTGCAGAACAAAATGACAGGAAGATGGAAGGATAATGTGTGTTTAAATATCATTGACCAGCCTCTTTCTTGGCACTCTCAGCATGGGGAAAGCTTGTTATATACTGCCTCCTTTAATCATTTGAGACAGGGCTTTTCCTCCTGCCTATCTATCAAGAGGAGAGAGGATCTTCCTCCAATTGTGAGTGCAGTGATGGACAGGTGAATTATTAAAATTGTTTGCCACTGACTTTCCTTGTTATTCTTATTTGTTAAGCTCCCAGATGATGTGACCCATGATTTTTTTAGTCTGCTGAAAGCCTGACCCACTCAATCACATGCAAACTGCATGCGATCACCGAATGGATTTGAATTTGAGAGGTTTTTAAAAAGCACAGTGAAAGGGAACAATTCTGGTACCTGGAGCCCAGAGAAGCAGAGCAGAGAGGAGCTGGTGGAAGGCTGATAATACACAGCCTCCAGCTAATGAACTTGCTGCCAAGAAATTCATCATCTACTGTCTCCCTGGGACAGTGATGTGTGTCAAAACAAAAATCATACACCTTTGGTGAAAGCAGACCTTTGTTACAGCTAGCATCTGAAATGATTAAAATTTAAGCAGATCACGGATGGAGATAAAGAGAAAAATGGCTCTTCCCTTAATTGGACATTGTGTTTTTTCTTGCTTCCTGATGAAGGAGGTTGTTTATTTCCTCAGCCAGATTTTGCTCTGTGTGTTTCTCATGAGTGTGTGTGTGTTTGTGTGTACAAACCCTATAAGAAAAGCTGGAGTGCCTGGCTGTAAAGCAGGAATCACTGGCTGAAAGTTGCACAAAGATGTATCATTTCTCTCCTTGCAGATCAACCTGAAGGTTTTCTTCTTATTTAGTCTTGGAGCCAGCTAAAATTATAAAGTGCTTCTTTTCCTGTCACATTTCTGGAGTAAAAGACATTTTAACCTCGACTTTATTGAAAAAAAATTGAGGCATGGGGAAATTGTTCACAATTTCATTTTTAAAATAAATGAGGCTACTGGTTTTGAGTACTCATGTATTCAGAGCTGGATGCAGCCTGCCTACCTGGAATTTGCATCTGAGGCCCTGGGCTGAGCTCGAAGGCTTTCTATTCAGCAGGAAAGCATTCCAAGAGGATGACTGGCTTAGCCATAAAAAAACCCCTCATCCTCCATCTATCCCAAGGCAATCCTTCTGGATTCTCTGGTCAGGAAATAGGGCAAATGTGCAAAAAATCCAAGTGGCTGTTCCAGAAACTAGGGTCACCACAATTTCCTACTTAAATGGTCACCAGAATTACTGTATTTTATTTTTTAAATTAAAAGAGTGAGCAATTGTGTTTAAGTGCATGAGTCTGTGAAAGCTGAGGCATTCTTTCATAATCTTTTTTTCATCAAATATTCCCTCAAAAAATCAGTTTGAGGTAGATAACCAGCCTCAAATTTCAACCTAAAACATTAAAGCAGCTGAACAGGGAAGGTCTTACCCCTGTCTACACTAAAGCAAACATTTTAGGTAAAAGTATCAGCCTGTTTCAACAGCTATCTCTGCCTAGATAAAGCACTTAGGCAGCCTAACGTTAAGCGTATGCTTATGTAACTTGCTGAATGGGGGACCAGATGCTGTAAAAGGCATGTGGTACAGGGATGTAAAGTGGGTAATAACAATAATGAACATTTACATAGCCTTCTGCACTCTCAAAAGGATGTAGGAGCTGTAAGTATAGAACATCTCTGACAGCAGGAGATATAAAAATGCAGGGTAGGTTTGCCTGGTTAAATCCTGTCTCCAGTTCCAACCTCAGTAAACGCAATCAAGCTGGATTTACTAACTAGGCAGGAAGAAAAATTCAGCACAGGGTCTTTTATGTAGGTAAAGGGCTGTTTCAAAAATAAAGACTTCCTCTCTCTTATTACTAGTGATTTCCATTTTCCTATTAACTCACTGCAGAAAATATTGCTTTACTGTGATGGTGTTCTGAGCTCCAAAATAGATCGATCAAATCGAGCTAGCCAAAGATGGTATTCCTGGCCCTGGAGACTGATTTACACAAATCCACAGAGCTGAAAATCTGGAAGTAAAGGAGGGGAAATAGAAAACAACAGAGATTTTTAAGGATATAGATACATAAATATGCTTCCTTTTGGACAAGTGACTCTATGCACCTAACCTTAGAATCAGTAATTAACCCCTTTAAAAAAACAAATTAAACCAAACAAAACCAACATTAATCTCACTGATGTGTGACAAACAGGCAAAGGAATGAGTGCTTGGCAGGATGCCAGGCAGCATCAGAGTAGCTTTAGGAAAATGAGATTGAAATTAAAGGAGAAGTTTGAATTAGAAAAGTACCTCATTCACAGGCCCAATTTCACAAGCATCCTAAAGAGGGGTCTGGGAGTGGTTTCACAGAGCCAAGCCCTGGAAGGTTCATAAACAGGTTCTGAGTCCAGCTGGATGCTGTGACTGACTCATGGAAATTAAATGAGACAGCTCACAACAGCTGCTGTTGGCCATGGCTGCAGGTAGGATTCTACTTGGGCAGACCCCTCAAGTTTTTGTGAAAGCAAGAGCTTGTGAAAGCCTGAAACAGAGAGACCAGTGCAAATAGCTCCTGTTAGGAGAGGCTCCTCCTTGAGCCAGTATCAGACTTGCCCCACTCTCTGATATTTAGGATGTTTAAAGATTAGGTTCCTTGTATGACATTCTGGAGCAGTTTTTGCCCCTCTCACCCCTTTCCCTTGAATCTCATTTCCTAATCCACCTTCCAAGATAAATGCTTGAAGTTCAGCAATACCAAAATGGGGCAATATTTGAGTTTGAGGCAGTAAAATCCCAGTTTCACAGTGTAGCAAAAAAGCATGAGAGCACTGCTGACAGCCCCTCTGTCTGCCCAGCATCTTGAAGGGCAATGAGGCCTTGGCAAGTGTTCCCCCATTCCTGGCTGAAGGACACTATAGAAGACAAAGGACTGCTCAGCTCCATGATGATTGCTATTAAATACATAAAGTCTGTGTCTGGCTCAAAAAGGCTCCAGTCTACAAACTGTTTGGAGACTGAAGATTATTTTGGGAAACCACTCTGTATATTTGCTCTTTTTCTCTTCTCCAGGTTTGTGGCCAGAGTCAGAGTCTCAAGAGCAGTCTGCATGGATCCTTTCTTCCTTCTAGCCTTAGGGTCTGTCCCAAAATACTGCACTCAATTTATCAGATAAAATCTGTTTTGGTTTGTAAAGAATAGGCTGTTCTGAACATTACTATGAGGAAATGTTCCCCTCCAAAGTAAAAAGTCCTTTAGTACAGATATCAGGTTCAGCAAAAGCATGAGCTAAACCTACCCATCTGGGCAAGCCTTGGGAAAAAGAGAGGGTGAACAAAGAGAGGAAAAATCTACTTCAGATCTTTAGCTCCCCAACATTGCTGTCATGAAGCTGTGAAATTCACAGCAGCTCAGCAATGCCAGGGAGCCAATGTCCCCAGAACAGGCCACTGATCCAGACAGTGCCAGGCTCAGAGGGAACCACCAGCAGCTGCTTTTGACACGCTGACAGCACACTTGTGCCTGGCAAAAAGAGAACCTTTCTGCTGGGATTTGATCTTTTGTCAGCATGGAGGAAAATTTTCCAGAGGAGATAATTTAATTAATCAGGTTAACCCTGAGATGTCTAATGACAAGAATTATTGTATTTAACCACCAGCAAATCTGGCAAATACTAAATAGCACTTGAGTTCTGTTTCTTTAATGACTGTTTTAAAAGAGAAAACAAAAAAAACAAAAATTAAGGGGAGTTAATTATGTCAGGTTAACAACATTTGATTAAAATGGAGGGAAGGGGTTGCTGTAATTTGCAACCACCACAGAGAAGAACCAGATAGGACAGTACTGTGCAAACCTGTGATGGGCTGCAGCTTTTAATTAAAATTGCAGTTTTTTAAGATAGCCCCGTGTCAGATGGATTCTGGTTAATTGCTGTCACCCCTGCAATATTGCCAGCAGAATTCTTCAGTGACTTCATGTCTTTACTAGAAATCTGAGTGTCAAGGGACATCTTCATGTCAGGTTACATGCTGGGTCAGTCCTGTGAGCTCCCCACCCCTCTCTGAGTGTGATACACAGATGAATAATGGTACTGTAGCCATCTCTTGGGGATGTGCAAGCTCTAGACAGGATGAAAGAGATGCTGCTGGACAAGCAAGTTCCATGTCCTTTCATTTAAGGACCGATATTTCAGTTATAAAAGGCTGTTTGCACTTTGTTGTGGTACTGATGCTCACAGAACTGTTGGAAAGACTTTGGCAGTGATGGGCTGACCCATTAATTCATTGTCAGCTCTCAGTCATTTCTCTTAACTTATCCACACCCCTGTCTCATCTGCTGGGAAATAACAATCCATGCAGCCTTATAATGGTGTTTGAGACCTGCACATAAAACCATTGTTGTGGTAAAACCAGCACAACAACAATGTCCTGCTGGCACTCAAAGTGTGAGGGAATCAGGTAAATTCACTGCAGAAACAAATGAACAATTTACAGTGTCTGGGAAAGTCAGAGATGTCAAAGGTGGTGTTCAGAAATATATTCACAAAGCAATAATAAAGCACAACAAGGCAAGGAAGAGATGGCATCTGCTTAGTGCTGAGAAATAGAGAAATGACACTCTGAAAATTCACTGTCTGAACATATGCATGTGCTATGTGCTAATATATTGTTTTTGTTTACCCAAACTGCAAACATACACAAGCACACACAAACATACTTGGAAAAAGCTAATTTGGGATTCAGAAAATGCATCCTCAATTTGTTAATATAATTGTGCTTATTCAGAACACATCAGGCAAAATCTGAATTTTGGCTCATGGTGTCTTCCATTAGAGGTGGCAGGAGTCCATGTTGAGTTGTCACTAGTAGTTTGGTAGCTTTTGACATAAATATCATAGAAGTTTTAACTTCAATGGCCTTTACCCTAGTTCTCTGTCTCCTGTCTCTGTGTTCTCATACTTTTACCTCCTTGGTGTCTCATTATCCACAAAGAAAAGAAGGTGGGATTTTACAGAGTTTCATATTCTTCAAACTGTGACGGAACAAAGGAATTTTCTTGTTGCCAGAGGATGCACGAGAAGTATATTCAGTTGTTGCTCTACCACCCTTAATTACTTTATTTCTCTGTGAATCAGGCCACATCTGTAAAACTATGCTTTTAGAGTTACCCCCACGTTTTGTCTTTTGTCATTCTAGGCAATAAAGTCTTATTATATACAAGAAAGACACTTACTGTTGTGGCCTTTATCTCAGCTCACTGCTGCAAAGAAAAAGAGTGTTTCCCATTGGTTAACTAACACTTTTTGTTTAACAAACAAAGAAACAACAGCAAGTCTAATGAATATTACCTGTCAATTAAATTATGAGAGCACAAAGTGTGAAAAACGTTCAGCTGCAGAAAATTATTTTCAGGTATATTGTTTCACACGTTTTAAAAGCTTTTTTTGTTTGTCTTTTTTTAGAGCAAATTTCTTTGAGGTAAAACTAGGCCTTTGTTGTTTATCATAAAGAAGCCAAAAAGCAAAAGTAGAGCTACATCAATCTAAATTTAATTTGCTTGTTCCTTTCTAACCAAAGATTTTATATATATTTATTTAAATAATACATTTTCTAAGGAGCTAAAAATTCACACACTGCTCTGGGATAACTTCATTACACTCAACTTTGAATCCCTTGGTCAGATTCTGCTCCCACACACATGGCTGTAAACATGCTGTAAATCCACTGAAGTGCCTGTTCATTTAACTCAATCTCAGAAAGCTGGAACTGGCCACCAGATTATTTATTTATGGATATCACAACCCCATCGTCACTTAAAAGTAGATGTTTGTATTTCATGTTCTTGATTTTCTTGATTTTTAATAATTCATAGGATGACATCAAATATTGATGTTCCATCTATTAAAAATGTCATAAATAAATAAGCTACGTACACAGACCTGACCAGAAACAGCATGGTCCAGTTCTGTGTGCCAGAAACTGTCTTCTGTTTGATGATGTATTCAGCTGAGCCTGGAAGGTTGTGGGTAGATTGCAGACCTCTACCTTCTTGACTGCTGTACCATAAACATAAGGTGACATTTCTCTTGCTTCTTGGTTTAAATAAACCAGGAAATCTCTGAAAGGGAATATGAATAACCACACCTGGGTTTCACCTCAAAAAAAAAAATAAAAAATAGTACTAGTGACCTTTTCTTACTGCCTTAGGTCTAAATGCTGTATTTTGACTCATATCTTTGGGAAAAAAAGAAATCAAAGAGCCATTAGATCACTGAGTCTACTTGGATGTCCAATTCTAATCTGTTATTACATTTTGAAATTATCAGCAGAAAGAAAAAACCCAAAATCTTCATTAAAAGCAACCTTTTTGCATGCAGCCTTTTTACACAGAATGATCCTCTTTTAAGAAGGAAGTTTATTTCAATTTTCAGTTCAAAAGTCACCTTTTAAAAAAAGCAAGGACTAATTATATGCTCAGCATAGATATTTAGGCTAATAAGTACTTTATTCCTTGAAGGGGTGTTAAGAAAATGGATCCACTCACAGTCCTGGTGTTTTATTGTTTAATTGTTTTACCTCCTGCAAGCTGCCATAATCCAAAGGACCTGCCAGCCTCTCCATGAGCTTCTCCCTTAAACATGTTTTTAAGCAGAGCTGGTCTCACCCTTGTTAGAAGAGCTGTAAGTGCTGTGCCAAGAGTGTAGTCCCTGGGCTAGGAAACCCCTGCCACTGCAGAGGAGCTGTGCTGTGGACAGCAGTTGTCACCTAAATGACTGTGAGACAGCTCTCCTGTGCCTGCCTCCAAGAGCCAGGGATCTGGGGTGAGAAAAGCCCATCCCTGCAGGTTCCCAGCTAACTCAGACATGGGGGCTGTCACACCCCACCACTGAGATCACCTGGGAGCCTGAACTGCTGGCTCTCCTGCTGCAGTGCTTTGGGTAAAACACAGGCTGCTGGGGGAAACTTTGAGACTGCTGTGTCTCATTTGAGCAAAAAAAGGTCAAAGAAGTCTCTGCTGTTGCAGTGATTCATTTGACTTTCAGGGTTTTGTTCATGAAGTGGTGTGCCTTCAGTGGTGTGCCCAGGCTGGCAGTGCCAGTGCCCCTGGCAGGAAGGCAGTGGGGACAGGTGAGGGGCACAGCTGAAGGGAGAGCAGGCTGGGAGCCCCATTTCCTAAAGGAGGATCAGGCAGTCACTCAGTGCTCGTGGCTGTGACTGTTTTGATCTCTCTCTTGACTCTTCTTCCCTCCTGCCCTTCCTCTTTTATTAATGGAGCTGCTGGGCAGTTACAAACACGCCTGACAAGTCTCGAAGAATCAATTTCTTATAAGCTTGACACAAACAGGCAGCTGGTCAGAGCAGGCAGCCCACAATGTGTCTTTCCATGCCTGTCCCCAAGGTGATGACAAACTGGGTCACCCCTGGAACGGCACATCTGCTAATACACAGGCACATGAAAGAGCAGTGCCACAGGCTTCGAGGTGCCCTCAGTTTCCCTCTCCATGGGCTGGCTCAACCCAAGCGGTGCTGAGAGACTGTGGACACTGGGATTTTCTCTTTGGCAAGTCCTCTGCCTTCATGAGATAAGTTAATAAATCCATGAAAATCTAGGCAGCTGGCTATGTGGACCTCCTTGGTGCCCTTTGATCCATGCACCCATGGCTCTGTGCTGATGCTTACAGCTGCTGACAGGAGATTTGCTGGGGTCTCTGTTCTTTGGTGTGCTTGATCGTGGCATGAAAATTTCACAGCAGCTAATGAGATCCATTGGCCACAGCAATCCATCCCCTGTGCATTGAGTGCTAATTAGTGTCAGACTGTCACAATGGCAAGATGAGCTGCAAAATAAAACCATCAAGTGCACTCTGATTCTGATTTATTACTTATTTTTCTGTCACTGTGACTGAACAATAATTTAAAAAAAAGTCAGTCTGGCCTCTTCTTTGGCTTCATGTGAGGTGGTGATGATTTCCCTGTAATTAATGAGGTGCATTATCTAACTCCCTCACCTTGCAGTAAGAAGAAAAGTCCCTTTTTCACTCTTTCATTGTTCCCAAAGAGAAAGTCCCTGAAAGCCTTAGGAGCACAAAATCATTCAGAGTGAATGGCCTAAAAGGCAGGCTCCATTCATGGTTCTGCAGACTCCAGGGTCCTTTTGTTCCTCAGTTTAATTAGATTTGCTGTGGGCTGCCTACCCACACCAGTAAACACTGCATCCATGTTTCAGGTCGAGGCAAAGCAGGTTGTCAGTTCTTGGGACCTGATCCTTTTCCATCTGAGCCCCTTTCCACAGTTCTGCCCTTACAGCATTGAACTGCTGCAGTTTTCTAAGGCAGCACAAACTTTGCCATATTAAAGTTAACTTCTAAATAAACAATGCATCTGGAAAATTCCTAAAGAATGGGTATTTATCACAGTTCTACCTAGAAAAAGCTTGGTGACAGCAGTCTTGCTCTCAGATTTGAGATGCTAAGCCTGGAATCAGTCTCACGTGGTCCATGCATTACAGTGCCAGACAGTTTTTCTCACAGAATATTCATCCTTCTCCAGCAGTAAATTTTTCCAAATGGCTTGATTCATATTTATTGTATTTTGTAGACTCTGTCTAGAGTGTAGCAATTGTGATTAGAGTAAGTATCCTAGTATTAATAATGAAGCGGCAAAATAAGAGTTGGCATAAAACTCATGTATGTCCATTTGTTGGAGTGTGACTTGAATTATCCAGTAACAGAGAGAGAAATACTTTCTTTAATGACATCTTTTTCTTTTTCCTTTCTTTTATTTTTTCTTAGCAGTATTTATGAGGCAATAAAGTTTTACAAATGTTGTAGGAGGGAAAATAAGAGTGATCTAGGTCAGGAGAAAATGGTGAATTACTGTTTAGTATCATTCTCTCATCTCTCAGGTTATTTCCAGTGGTTTTATGCTTAACACCATTGAACAATCCATGGTCTGGCTGACAATTATTCTTGCAATTAAAGACTGATTCTTATACAGGTCTGTCCATTTTACACCACTGGTTTTTGTACTCAACTCAGTAGGACACGTCAGCAGGGTAATTCTCACACTACAGCTTAAAATGATCCTGAGTAAGGGTGTTTCAGTTGTAATACATTTAAAATAAATCAATAATAAATATTGTGTTAGATACCTTATTTCAAGGGAGACCTATTAGCCCATTTAGACCTATTTCAAAAGGAAGTTTTGACTTCCCTGTGGCATTAAAAAAATCAAAACTAATGCTACCATTTTTAATTTGATTTTTGCTTGTAAAGATTTAATTTGGTGTGGAGCCTTTTCACATGGGTATAAGTGGACATTTTGTTGGAGAGTTTTCCTTTTTCTGTTATCTGCTGGGGTCACTGGCTGTGAGTTAGACCAGTAACAGAGAGACCATGACAGCTTCCCCAAAAGTTGATTTTTTGCGGTTTACTCTTCTTGCTCTGCAAATAGATCAGGTCTCAGTCATGCACCAGCAGGCTGTCAGCAGTAGCAAAGGGCTCTGTTGAACTTCTCAACTACTGAGACAGCTGAGAAAGCCTCTCTGAAATGAGAACACAAGAGTGGGAGACCCTCAGACTCATTAAACTGTTTCCACCTTGCTCCCATTCCCTGCTTCCGTCCTGTCCAGCTCCTTTATGGCCGCTTTTTGGATTGGTTTTCTTCTCTTCAGATCTGGTCAAACACTGGATGCACTGGGTTTTTTTATTGCTGATTATTTGGGGGTGCTGTTTGCTTGTTTGTTTGCTATTTATGTTTTCCCCAGAGAGGGCAGATTCTGTCCATCTCATGTAGCAAGTCCATAACTGGAAGTGCCAGTGTGTCCACAAGCTTTCCTTTAATATGTATAATTGTTTTTCTTCTGCTTGCTGCTATGGTAGCAACTAGAGCAGAGAAAGGTTTGGGAATCTGGAAGCTCTGTTGCTCACTATTTTCTGTCTCTCCTTTAAGAGAGTTTTACTTATTTAAGGACCTAAACGCCTTCTCCTGTTCCATGAATTTTTCTTGGTGTAGAAAAAGTTATTTGGGAAAGTTTCCTCAAACTTATTGTCTCCTGCAGGAACTGGACTGTGATGTCTTTTGTTTTCTTTTATAAAACATTTTGTACATAAATAAATAGGAGAAATGGGTATACAGCTGGACATGAAGAAAAAGTAGAGCAATTGTTTTAATTGGAGTAATTGTAGAAGGGGTAGCTTGGAAGCTGAATGTAATTAGTGAGATCAGGCACATTTATATAACCTGATGTAAATAACGTTACAATAGGGTTAAAGTTTCTAATTTTTTTAAATCTGTTTCCTATTAGAAAACTGATACAAAAAAGATCATACAGGATCTTGTAGTTTGGACAGGTCATGAAATAGGAGCATTTGTGTCCCTCTCTATTATTTGATCTACAGATTCATGCACATTCAACTGCATTTTGCTTTTGTGCAGCTCTCATGATCCTGATTCTTAAGACATCACTGGTTAGGTAGCTGCTAATTTAGGGTGATTTTGCTCCCTCAAGTGTTCCTCTGGACCACAGAACTGTTTAGAAGATCTCCAAGCCCAGCCACCAGCCCAGCAGTGCTAGGCTTGTTTACAAACCAGGTCCCTGAGTTGCACATCCACATGAGCTCCAAGGACTGGCAGCTGTGGTGACCCAACCTTGTCCCTGGGCAGCCTCTCCCAACACCTGACAACCCTTTTAGGGAAGAAATCATGATGACAAAATGGGAAGAGAATGACTAAAAGCCCATGCCTTTCTTTTTGTCTCAATTGAAATATATTTTAAATGAAGGCCTGGTCACCCTGCAGGCTGCAAGTACTAGTTATTTTGTATAATATTTCATATTCAGAGCTTCGGGGTACATGACAGGTGTAGAATAAGCAATCTTATAGGAGACATCTGTGCAAAAGCATGGCTCTGCTGAAATGCTACTGATTTTTTCATAAGTAGGTCATAGGAAGGAGCAATCCAATATGAGAGTCTTTGTTCATTTAAATGTCTAAAAACCAATCTAGCTAATTAAAAGAATGAGAGCATACAAGAAAAAAATCCCACATGACAGAATAAACAGCATTTGAAAGAAGGCAGTTTGTTTTCTAATATGTGCTTTACTTTTTATCAGTTATAGCCTCAAAATTGTATCTCTTTGAGTTAATTTAGTTTTTTAAGAACATAACTTGCTTTCTTTATTTGGCATAGACTTAGTCTGTTTACATAAAATACCCTAGCAAAAGAGATTGGCAGAGCTTCCCTTGTAAAGACAGAGTTCTTTTCAGTTAATTATATGCAAATCAGCTTTGTTAACAAACACCTAAATAACTCTGCCTTGTCTTCATTAGCCTGGGAGATACAGTACATTTCTCAAGGAACTAGACAAGGAATATTAATCAAAGCAGCTTGTAAGTTTTAATGAGCTTATTAATTGTTGACCTCTGTATTTCCAAGAAGTGGTATTAAAACTGAAAGATAACTGAGATATTTTTGCACAGAAATATTATGCAGATATATATGGGGAAAGCATTCATGGCCAAATTTGGGTCATGCAAAATAAAACCTTAATCTAGCTGCTAACATATTGATAACTCATGTTTTTCTAAAAAAAATAAATGCCAGTGATGAGAGTTTAGGGATAAACATTCTTCTTACACTAAGAGAGCATTCAATGTCATAGAGGAAGATGAGAAAAAGTGAAATAAATTTCAGTTTCATTGTTTCCCTGAGTGGGTTTTTTAACTTTCCAAACCAGTAGTGATGAGTTCTGGATTTGCTTCCTAAATGGACCTCCTGAATATCAGGTGATTCTAGCTCTTACCTTAGGGTTTGAACAATTTATAAGGTAAAAATAATGCAAAATGCAAACACAAAATGAATATGGAGGCAAGGCTGGGAAAGGTCTCTGTCCTCCATGGGCAGCTGACCTGGTCAGGCCCTGCACATCAGCCCCATTAGTGATAATTGGAAGGTGAAGCCCAGCCTGAGGAGTCTGGGGGTGAAACCTTCAAGTGTGACCCTCAGCAGAGCTCATCCCCCAGTGCCACCCCTGCTGAACAGAGCAGTGCTGTGCTTCACATGGCTAATGGGAGAAATGGGATGAAACCTGAAACCCAGCCCTGGCAATAGCCTTTAGTGCTGTGTGCAGGAGCAGACTTCGGTGTAATTAATCCTCTAATTAATTTCTAATAGCTGTCTAGCCATGTGTCAATAAACAAGGAGGATACATGACAATAAAAACATCTGTCAGAGTCAGTAACAAACAGTGTTGCTTCAGAGAGAGACAGACAAGAAGGGAGGGAAAATGTGTAGAACAAGAAATAAAACAAGGTAAACCATGGGCTGGGATTAAGTGGAGTCTAAGCAGAAAATACAGATTCTGAGTTACCAGCTGATCTTTCCTAATTTGATTTGGCCATTTCCACTTTTGAAGGATAAATGGATTACCTGGGTGGGAGGATAAATAGTTGATGGTTGGCTTCTGGTACCTGAGTCGCTCTGGTCTCCAGCTCTGACCTTTCTGTGGCTACAGCAGATGATGGTGACTATTTAATTTGTGCCACTGCTGTCCACATGAAACCATTGTAAATCCCTGTAGAATTACACATCCAAGAGACTGTACCTGTGTAGTGAGGGACAAAGCTGGCAAACAAAAGTACTGGAGACTGTGCCTCATTTGGTGCAGCAGAAACAAACCTGAGAGAAACTTGAGAAAATATATCAGCCTGTAATCTGTACCAGAACTTTTTCACCAAAATTTTTTGGAGGTTGGGAAAAAATTAAGATTATGCAGTTCTTATGAGTGCTTTTCATTTTTGATGAGAGAAGCTGAGTAAGAAATATTTTTATGAGTTGTACTAGGTTTGTTACAGATAAAAACAAACAAAAAAAAAAAAAAACAAAAAACCAAAACAAACCATTTAAGAGGGTTTTTTTTCTGAGATATTTCTAATTCCTGGTACATTAGAGACCCATGAAACATCAAATGGCCATCTGTCCAGAGATCACATGGTTTATGGAAAACAGAGCTGCAACACAGTCCAATTCTTTAATTAGTCTTTGTCTTCTGTATTCCAGCCCTATCAGGTTTTAGATATCTCCTTGAATTTTTTCAGTCAAATAGTCATAAAAACTGCAACCCATCCCAGTTTCAAATCTGTAAAATGCTCGTGGCAATAATTGTGAGTGACATAAAGCACAGCAGTTGCATGTGGTGGTGGCAGCTTTGTGGGGAGTTTTGTTTTGCTTTGTTTTGTTTTGTTTTTCTTTGCTTTGTTTTGGTTTTTTTCCCCTGTGAAAAAGCATTCTGCTCTGAACCAGTCACAGACTCTCTGGAAACTGTAAAAGGGTAATTCAGTCTCCATTTTTCCATTTTAAATCTCCTCAATCAGTTCTTTCTTCCTACCATCATTGCTGACATTGATTTATTTCAATTAAGATTCTTGTGTTCAAGTACCATAATTAGCTCCTGTCTCTACTAATTCTCATCCCCTTGGATTATAGATAGAACTAAAATCCATGTGGCCTAGTTCAGAGGCATTTGCTCATCTGCAAACTGGAAGAGAACGAGCTCCACATTGTCTAGTGAGGCATTCTTGGGACTGGGAAAATGTTTCAATGCTTGTCTCACTCAATCTCTGGCTCTGTGTGTTTTGAATGGGTTCATGTACTTTCTTTCTGATGTTATTTTCTACAAATCTTCCTTTGACCTTCTTTAAAGGATGGAAATTAACTAGAAAACAGCTCTTCCCATAAGGCCCCAAAGGGCTCTAATGCAGATCCATTACTCAGAAGTGGCTGTAAGCTTCCAAAAATGTGCTTTTAAATTGAGTTGTTAAACATGCTTTTATCCTTGGAGGTAGAGAATATGAATAATACAAGTTACCTTGGATAGTTGTTTGCTGCTCTAGGTCAGTTTGACCATTCTTCACTGCAGATCTTCAGAGGGGCTGTGAGACACCCATCACACTCCAGATTTCCCTGCTCCCACTCCCTGCATTAGGGAATTGCAGTCTAATGTATCTGTGCAGCCACCAGAAGTGTCCTGAGAAGGGTGGTCCCTAATCACCTGTGCATTTTGCTGAACCACACCAGTCAAATCCAAACCAGAATGCACACTGTTATGCTGAGCATAAGAAACACACAGAATTTGATGGGAACAGGATATATCTGAATGTCTGCTTCTGTTTCTTCTCTGGGATATTTTTACAGCTCAATGTCCAGGCTCCACTAGGTGCTTTTTGTCTTTTTTTTTTTCTTATGAAAGCCAAGAGATACAGAATGACATATTCAAATAAAGAGCCTGGAGATCAATGTCTTGCCTGGTGTGAAAGTCCCAGTTTGAGACAGCATCTTTTCAAAACAGATATGAATACAGTGCCTCACCTGCTCTGTAAGGAAAAGCCATTAGAAGGCAGCCTGGGAAAACATGTACCTCAAGCTCCTCATACTCAAACACACACAGAGTTTATTGTAAAATCAGAAGTAAATTGTTGTCAAGCTTTGTAAACATGGAACTCAGCACTGTTACATCCGAGTCTTGCATAAAATTCTTGCAAAAGGCTCCAGAAGCCTTCAGGGAGAAGGCTGTATACATTATAAATGGTTAATGCTTCATGGGATAGAAATTCAGTGAAGCGGGAAAGTGCTTGTTCAATTGCTTTTTTGTAGGTTTTTTGTTTGGGATTCTATTCTGCTTCTTTTTATTTTTGCTCTTTCTCTCTGCCTGTGAGGCTCTGGATGCCCACTCGTGCTGGGGACTAAGGAAACTGCAGTTTGCTGAACCAGAACCTGTTTCAGACCTTAAACATTCATGTTCAGTGCTGCCAGCATTTGGGATGCCTTTTACTTTAGCTGAGCAGGTAGGATGAGTCTTGCACCTTAAGATCTTTTTCCAGACCAGTGACTCTGCTTAAAGAGATAAGGAGCCCTGTAATATTGATCGGGTTAAGAAAGCATCAAATAACCTTTCACCTCTATCTGATCAGCTTTCTGTACCAAATATGAACATGAAAATAAGAGCATTAAACTCTGAGCCTTTCCCTCCACACTCAGGAAAGCTTATATAGACTAAAGAACATTCTGTATCACAGAAAGCAGCTGTGTTTGAGGCCTGGGATTAAGCATCATTTGGGAATACTTGAATCCAGGACAGATATTTTTTGCTTCTCTCAATGTATAGAGATCTGATTTTCTGATTCAGCTGAGGAGAAAGACTCCAGTTTTTCTTTAAACACAGTAATGTTTAAAGAAAAGTAGTAGAGAAAGCTTTTCTGATTTACATGTTTCAGTGTAGTTTTTCAAGGTATGTGATAAACTGAAATTAATTGGAAAATTTAGTCAGGCAAGACTAAAGTGCCCATACTGCTTATATGCCAGCTTCATACTGAAGCCTCAAGTCTTTTATTGAAGAGAATAAATTCAAAGTATATATATTACACATATAGATAAAATATCTCACATTTTAAATTGAGAAACTGTCCATCCCAGTGAGTCAACAGTGGCATAGGGTAGCCTGGGCTTTAATTCTGGAGTGCTTTTGGTGTGAGAGCAGTTCAGTGCCTGGCAGGGAAGAGCAAAGCATGTCCTTAGGCATGGGGAAGAAAGAAGGGATTGAGATTTTTTCCTATGTAAATGGTCAAGTCTGCAAGGATACATGGGTTTAAAAGGTGTTAAAATAGCCACAGGTGAGAAACCAGGAGACCTTTTAGTGGGGAAGATGGAAATCAGTTCCCTGGGAGGGCTGGAAATCACCATCATTATAAATATTAAACTTCTTGTGTTGCTGTTATAAAAAACATATTACAGAGTGCTGATTCTTGCTTCCTGAAGCTGGTTGGGTGAGATAATAATCGTGAGGTCTCTTTTGACTCTGTTTTTAAAAATTATGATACAGAAAATGACTAATTTTCTGACAGCTAAATGTGAGTCCACATTCACAAGCAAACACACATGAAGAGTGTGAACACAATGTCTGCTGTGCTAATTTTTAGAAGTTTAGAATGGAAGAAAAAGTAAAGCATCCTTCAAGATAATGATCAAGTTAGCCTGTCTCATCCAAAAACGCAGCTTAGTGTCCTGCACTAACAAACTATTGATGGGAAGAAGTACTAATAAAGGAACAGGAACCCTGGGGTTATTTAAAGGAACTAAAAAGCCTTGGACACTCCTACTTCCACCCTGTCTTTATTGAAAATTAATGCAGCGAAGGAAAGGGTGGAAAAACTCCATCTGTCACATCTGCATGCATTTCTTTTTGAGGGAATGCCCAGAGCTGCAATTGTTGCTGCCTCTGGGGCTGGGGTGGTGTATCAGAGGACACAGCACATCTGTATGCTCCTGGTCTCTTCCTCAGTTTTCCTCCATCAAATCTGGTGTAGCTGTGAAGCCCCCCATCATATCACCCCCTATCACATCATATCACCCGCAACACATCCCCCCTACAACATCACCCCCATCAAATCCCCCCATCACATCCCCCCCATCACATCCCCCCCATCCCCATCACATCCCCCCCATCACATCCCCCCCATCACATCCCCCCCATCACATCCCCCCCATCACATCCCCCCCATCACATCCCCCCCATCACATCCCCCCCATCACATCCCCCCCATCACATCCCCCCCATCACATCCCCCCCATCACATCCCCCCCATCACATCCCCCCCATCACATCCCCCCCATCACCATCACCCCATCTCATCCCCCCCCCCAGCATCACCCACCCCTCTCCCCGCCTGCCTGTGCACGGTGCAGCACCTGCTGCGGTAGCTGTGTCTGCAGAGACCTCTCGTGGAGATGCAGCAGATACCAGGAGAGGGCACTGCCTTTTATCTTTTTTTAAGTGTTTACATTTAGCGGTATTAATTCCTTCACGACCCTAGTGAAATGGAGAAGGCCTAGGGAGAGAGCAGTTCCCCGGGAATTATGCAGTGGGAGCCTGTAGGTGAGGCATTGCTGCATTTTCTAGATGCATCAATATAAACACCCTCACAGAAATGTGTTGTGAAGGGAATTTAGATTCTGCTCTCTCACACAAATTATTTTTTGTGTTGGTCTGAGGTTTTTTGGTTGGCTGGTTTGTTGGTTGGGTTTTTTCTGTCTCGTGACAATGAAACCCCAAGGAGGGCATGACAAGGCACGTGGTTCTATATTCTATGTAATATAGACATAACTTCCAGCATTTCCCATCACTGCACCTTCCTCAGTATGGTAGATTTAATCTTGCTGGTTTGGAAGTAGGACACAAAGAACAGAGTTCTGCAATTCATGGAAGGTTTGATGCCTTCTTTGATCTTTTACCTCTTTGGAATCAGAAGGAGCTGAAGAAAGCTCAGCACTGACTCCATAGAGTAATAAAGCATCCAAACCAGGGCTTTAAGATCTGTCTCCAAACTCTTGCCCAAACTATCTTAAGTTCTCCCTCCTTTTCTCCCTCAATAATATCCTTCCCTGATAAATTCTCTCTGCAGTGTAAGGTATGAGCAGATTCTAATACTGTCTTCTTTTTCTGTTTAATCACACTTGAAAGGAATGTTTATCTGAATCTAAGGGAGAGGCAGGGAAGCCCTCTCTTTCCTACCTGAAATATGGGGTCTGAGCCTGATATAAACCCAAAATTATGCCTTTTGCCAGCTATGCACCAGTGTTCTATGTGTGCTTTTTCTTCACTATCAGTTTTTTCCTACACCCTCTCTACATGAGTGTGTAGAACCCTGATTTGTATGAAATCTGTCTTTGCTGTAGTTGTTGAATCCATTGGCTTCCAAAAAAAAAAATTATAAAAAAAAAAACCAAAAAATCAGTTCAATGCAGCAGTTCCAAGCCTGATGTATGCAGGGCCAAGGTGCACATGTGAGAACTCCAGAGCATATCAGTATCCTTTTTACAACCTTTAGTTGTGAGCATCAGCTCCTTCTCAGCTAAAGAAACTAGACTTGCTAGCACAGCATCTTTGTTCCCCTGCTTACCTTCCTGCTTGGGCCAATTTTGATCAGATGATGAGAGAAGATGATAATATCTTAAATACATTGATTTATTTTTTTTTGGTGGAAAATGGAAAAATAGAAACTTCACAGATGCTGAAGGGTTCAATCTGCAGCCTTGGAAAGAGCTTGGGTTAATATAATGATAAAGGTACACAAACATTAGGTAGAAAAATTATAAACTTATATTCCTGTAGTTGTAAGTAAGAGTATGTCTTGACTAAGTAAGAAATTATATTAGGTAAATTAGTGAAAAGTTTAAGCTGTAATAATGTGACTTATGGGGTAGGTTAAGGATCTAGAAGCTATAGTAGGGGTGTGTGTTTGTATGTGACCCATCAGTTTATTGGTTGAAAGATGCAGCGCAGCAGAATTAGGCCAAGGTGATAGGTTATTAAGCAGAAACAAGTTTTGTGTGAGCTGTCTATTAGACAAAAATGTTCTATATTGCTGTGTGAGGAAGAAACCCGTGACAACCTTGAGCTATGGCTGACTTGTTGCTCCTCTCCAAATCTCACACCTTTGAGACTGATATCTTACCTGGCTTACTTGAGCAATAAATCATCTCAAACACCACGGTGGTCCCATCCCTCATCCTCCATCTCAACATTTTTTTACCTGTTAAAGCAGGCACAAAGGATACAGAATATTCCTCTCAAGATGTGAGTACACAGACAATCCAACTGCAATAGTTCAGTCAAATTAGAGTAACTCATCTGTAAAACCTTTGCTGTTATATTTGCTCTCTGTTCCTTTGCTTGAGGAAAATAGACTTTACCATAACTACAGAGTCTTAATGATAAAGTCCAAATAAACTCTCATTGGAAACTCTGTAAATATATTCTTTGCTCCTCTCTCCTGGCACTTGAAATGTGTGCATACAGAGTTTCCAGAGGAAATTTCAGAAAGCTGATGCAGATGGACACCTGTATAGATATATTCAGGTCTTTTTGGAATATGAGTGACTGTCATCATCACACAGTGACATCCTAAAGCCTGTCAGAATTCTGTGAGAGAAAACAGAATTATTTTCAATTTTTTTCTCCCTAATCTTATTCTGAATGCTGTGTCTGGTTGCAGTGCAGTTGAGTACAACAGGAGTTGTGAAAGATGAGCAAATCTGAATTTTGTCCCTTACACTTCTGAAAATAATGATCAAATAAAAAGTTAGTGTGAATGAGTGTGACATCCACAAATCCAAAATAGAAAGATAAATACCGCCTCTGAAAGACTGCTAGGCTGAAATTAATGTCAGATTCCCACCATGGGTCCTCAGTAAAAGGTAACACGAAAATCTGTGCTTCTGCCTCTTGTCTAGGGTTGAAATAGTTGCATATTTTAAATTCCTTCTTTTCTCTTCCCAGTTGGCTTGGAACTCAAGAAGAAGGTCCTGTATGGAATTTATTGGCAATTATAGGAGGTGAAAGTTTTTTAATTAGCTATTAAAATGCATACTAATGTCAGAGTTTTAGAGAATGGGCTCATGTGATGTGTAAATTCAATTTTAATATGGGAAATTAAGGGGGGGGAGGCTTTGTTAAAAAAGGAAGGGTCTATGGAGCATTTCCTAATGAGTTGGCTGGATCTGCTTGGTCATTTCACCTTTCTTGATCCCAGACCCTTTTCACAGGGCTTAATCTAAGTGAGAGAAGTTGCAGGTGCACTGCCCTCATCATGCCAAGGTCCTTATTCCCTGACTATTCCCTGTACATTGCAGGCCAGATTACATGAGCTTCTAACCTAGGGCTTGCCCTCACCCAGGTGCCACTAAGTTGTATGTCATGAGGAAGAAATAAAAAGATCAACTCAGATCTTGTCAGAGGTGTCAGTAACAGCCAAAGAAAGATGAAGATTGATGCAAACATTATCCCTGGCTTGAGTGTTTCAGCCCACAGCATGGATCTCTTCCTTCTGAGCTTTCTCTTTTTAGTAATAGCAGAAAATACTTTGCATTTTCTCACCATAATCTAGCTCCACTACCAAAACTCCAGCTATTTTCCTTTTTAATCTGTTCCTGGCCTTTAGAAATGATCCCTATAGAGCAACCAAGAAACTTTTGTTGTCTTCACACTCCAGTGAGGTTCCCATGTAGACCAGTGAGAGCCATAGGCCACACTCCAGTGAAGTCTGTCCTCAGGTGAGCCCACCCTGCTTGGTGCTACAAGCCTTGTGAAAGTTCCTCTTTGGAAGAAAGAACATTCCTTCCAGAGCTGGATCCAGCAAGTCATGAACAAATAATGTAACTGTGATTGTTTCTTGATGTTATCCAAGGACAATGATTGTGTGGATTTTCAGCATAGGCTTTGTTAGATAAGGTTGGTACCCTTTTATGATATTTCAAATTTCTGTACACATCAGTGTTGCGAGAAAAACACTCTAAGATATTTGGGTAGCATGAATAACAAAGCAGAATGTATAGACCTTACAACAGAATGAATCTTAGTGCTACAGAATTTGTGGTTTGATTATTAGAATTCCTTCATTTTAACTTGTGTCCCACTCCCCCTCCCAGTGATGTATCCATTGTCAATCATCAATATTAATATTGTTTCAGCTGAAGTGATACAGTTGTGCAAGAGGATTATGGCCTTGTCAATAGACCTGGAATTTGTACTTTCATTCACATGCACAAAAACCTCAGGGATTTAATTTTCAGATCACTTGATTCTGTCGACTGAAGTCTACAGGGGTCAAAGAATAATCTCCAATTTGTGTCTCCTGTGCCTGCATTATGGGCCTGTGCATTGTGGAGAGGATAGTGGGGGGTAAATAACCCTGGTGGGTTACACAGATAATGAATACATTATCTGGGATAAAATGCAAATACACAGTACCTGGTGGAAAATGCATGAGATTCTTCTCAGAGTTCCTTGTTTTGTTGTTTTTTTTGTGTTGTTTCTAATAACTGATCAGTATCATGTCCAGATAGCTAAGCTTCCTGTTTCCTCTAGAACCATAAGTGGTATGGTAATAAACTATATATTTAGATTGGCCTTGTGTGAAGAATTATGTCAAGTGAGAAAATTGTTTTCTTCCAACAAAAAGGCTAAGTTACCCCAATGCCTTTAATTCTTTTCTTTGCTATAGCAAAGATGCAAGCCATAAAAGTTTAGGTTCTGCAGCTCTAATTGCTGATGCTATGTTCTCACCCCTTCTCACAAGTTTGAGTCACAAAGAGTCTGTTCCTTGTAATGGAGGAACTGAAGGGAAAATCCAGTGATTCAGAGGTTGTTTCTCCTCTCACAAGCTGGTTGCTGAAGTAAGATATTAGCCTGCAGAACTGGAGGCCTCTGCAGGGAATGGTGTTTATGTGACAGAAGGAAGTCACTGCACCCCTGCCTACCTCCAGCTATGATAATGTCCCTCCACTGTTTCCTTCCCAAACTAGACTTTGCCATTTGGGGTAATGGCAGAACCTAATTTCTCTTTCACCTTGAGTTTCAGTGATATGTCTTCATCCCTGCTGCTCTCTACATGTACTTTGCTACTCTGTTCCACTCCAGCAATTGCTGAATTTCTGCTTTGATTAGGGCTTTGCATTATGCTTTTTCCAATAATAGCTGTGTATCTTTCAGTATCCCAGAGAACAATGTGACTCATTGCTTCTGTGTTGGTTTTTTTTTCAGCCTCCTACTTGTTTTACATGATATTGTCTTATTTTGATAGTGATTTGGAGGAAAACTTTTTTTTAAGTGAAAAATATCCATGTGATTCTTAATTTGTGTTAGAGAATGATAATGTGAGACAGAGACTGAGAAACCGGATAAGATGGGACTTTTTCCAGCAGCCCTCAGTTTCTAGTATAGTTCATTAGTGCAGGACCTAAAATAAATAAGTTCTGTGCAATAACAACCTTTGTGCTTTTAAAAGGATCATTGCAGCAGAGAGATGTTGCTGTAACTGTGAATGTGAGACAATTCTTAGCTGTGTCTCCCTCTTGCAGTTAAAGCAATGGACTGAATTGTGACTTCAAAGGGTCAAAATACAGGAAGAACCACATGGTTTTTCCAGATGCTGAGAGAAAGCCAAGTAGGAGAGAGATTTATTTGGAGTTGTGGTTACTGTGTCCCTAGTATGAGTTAAACTTGGAGCATCACAGAATAAACTAGGACATAGCAACAACGCTTCAGTCAATAAAAATATTTGCCTTTGTAGATTTCTTCTCGGGAAACAGAAGGTCTTAATGATACAGGTGTATTCCATTGATCTTGCTCTGGGAAAGGAAGAGGAAGGAATACCTGTCTTCTTCTGGAAAAGACTGGAGCTGTAGGTCCTGCCAGATACAGACAGGGATATAGATGAGATAGAAGGTTCTGTGGCAGCTTCCTTCCTGCTAAAATAGAGCCACAGCCTCATTTCACCTTCAAGACAAGGCATCTTGTTCTGTTTCTAGATTTTAAAGTTGTAGAGCTCTTGGAGTCAATGGAGGTCCTGGTTCAACTTTGTTATTTTTTCAATTTCTTCACTTTGTTATTTCTTCGTTTTCTTTGTTACTTCCTCTTATTGTTCAATTTCTTCAGTGGAAAAGAAAGCCTGGGATATTTGTTCCTTGCTTGTGCTGCCCTGCTCTTGGGAGCAGAGTGGACTGAGAAGGTGCTCTTGAAGCCTGGGACTATTTTCTTTCTCCATTATCAGGAAGAGCTGGGGCTAAGGACATGCTTGAGCTCTTCTTTAGAAATAGATTCCCACAGCTCACTGAGGAAATGCAAAGTGAATGCACAGTCCCTGAAGAAAATTTAACAAACTACATTCCAAGACTGGAAAATGAAAAAGATCTTTCTCTATCTTTCCCTCCATCCTTAGCCTTAACTTGGAAATAAATAATCCCTGACCATATTTTTAGAATGAGTTTCAATGTGGTTTTTTTGCTTTTTTTTTAATATTCTGAGTCACATCTTCACAAAAAAAAAAGCTACTGTCATGTCATTCTAAGCTACTCTAGTAGCTTATTTTATTTAATGCTGCTCCATCAAGGTTTCCACATGAACATAATCTTGTAAATGAAGGAACCAATGCAAACACGATCAGTGTCAGACTTTGACGTACATTATATGCTTTTCTGATCATCCTTCCTTCGTGGAGATCAAAGGCTGGAATATACTATCAGATTAGCAAGGACCATTAACTTTTTATTCGTTTATTTATTTATTTACAGAGATCAGGAGAAAATGAAAGGTTGCTTAAAAAATGGCTGTGAAGGTAATCTGAGTATACTTTTTTGGTTGGTCTTTAGAGTTTGGGTGTTCCATTGTGAAATGCTAATGCAGGAATGCCAAGACATGGGAAATATCCAACACAAGGACTTTTTTCTGTTTATCAAAACATATTTCCTTATGTGCAATAGAGAATTGATCAGTCCAGCCATCCCCCTGTAACCTGATGTTACAGCTCCTGGCTTGCTGCAGGTTATGGAAGTTTGTTGGTTATGGAAGTTTCCACATACTGGATGTGAATATATTGGAAATATTTGGTGAAGTGCACACTGGTAATTTTAATAAATTTCTTGCAATTTTATATGCAAGAAAATTGCAGATATATTGTGCAGGTAATGGCAAGAAAATCTTTTTATTGGTATAGCTCAGAGAGATACTGTGAACTGTTTCTGTGAAGAAACAGAACTGCTGACTTGTGTTGGCTTTCTCTTCTTGCTTTCTTTCCTAGGAGAAATGCCATCCGTGCTAAGAGAGTTTTTTAGGATCACATTCTTTGGAAAACTTTTAAAGTCAGACAAATCCTTAGAGATGCATCAAAACTAGATACTGTGAAATGTACAGCTTTTCATGAAATCAAATGAGTTCGTTATAACACACACAATTTATACAATATCTGAGATGCTCAAAACTCTGTACAGACATTAACTCATTAAATGTGACAATAGTTGCAATCTGACACGGTTTTGATTCATAGAACTTAAAGCCACACTCAGTTTAATTCTAAATAGACTAGAATTTCAATTTCCTTACTTTGTGGAAAAGATTTCATGTGTGTGTGTGTGTTTGTGTATGAATAATACAAACGACACATGATTGTGTGTGAGAAATATGACCAAATGTTAGTGGATTATGAGAAGGAAAGCTCTAAAAAGAAAATCCATAGCTGTTTATTTCCACATTAGCACACAACTGTTGGAGGGCCACAACATAAAAAAGCACAGAAGTCTCTCTTGGCTCATTTTCTGTGACTGTACCAGAGGAATAAGTCAAAGCACCATGTTCCTGAATCATCCACAGCTTGTGGATTTTTATAGTGGAAATTTATAGTTTGCTTTTTAAGTTCAAGTGGTTGGAAAATCAAAAAATCAAAAGTCCAAGATATGACCCCAGGACCTGTTCTTAAAAAATGCATAATTTGGGAATAAGCCTTGGATGAGCTGTCTCAGTTAATTGTATGTGTGATCACAGTACAGATATCTCCATCTGAACTAGACTCCTCAGACCCACTGGTAGGCAGTGAAATTAAATAATGGTTCCTCTGGAACCTTGCACAGCTTAATCCACCCTTTGGAATAATTTGCAGGGTTTGGTTGTTTGTTTTTATGTTTTTTTGTTTGTTTGTTAGGTTTTTCGTTTGTTTTGGGTTTTTTTTTTTGTCATATGCAATAATCATCACATATGGACCATTTTGTGAAGCACATCCCTAAAAACTTTCACTTGCTGTTAAATGAGTGAATTTAATTTTTCAACCTTTAATTCTTTCTTCTCTTTCTTCTCTTGATGTCTGTAGGCCCTCTGTGCATGGGCACATGGCTCCTGTGACAGTCTGGTGAATTAAACATGCAATCATCCTAATGTCTGACAGGCTGATGGCTGCTCAGAAACTGAGCTGAGGGAAAATCTAAATAAGCCTCTAATCCAAATAAAGGGCAGACATTGGCCCTTAAGGACAATGACACAGTTGGACCTCAAAGGCAAGGCAGGAAGATATGGCAACTTGTCCTCGTCCTATCAGGACTTTTTTCCCTTGTCCTTTTGCTTTCCAGTCTTATATCTTCAATAGAGAAATCTCATAAATATCTGATTTTTCAAGAGACTTGAATGTTCATGTGGAGAGCAGCCACTGGCTTCAGCCTCCTTCAGCAGGTTAGGTAAGCTGAAGAGCATAAAAAATAAACCAGTCCTGAGATGACTGTTAACAACAGGTTGTCTCACCAGGAGCTCCCCACTGTATTTCGTTTAACAGGCAAAGCATTTATTGGCTAAGACAAGCACTGTTCCCTGCTAGCACCACATCCTTGAGAGACAAAGCTTTCTCACCAAGGTTAATATGATAACTCCTCCACTGGAGAGCAGTTTCTCTAGTTTGTTTGTTTTGGTCACTGTGGATGCAGCTGTAAACTGTGGGGTCTCTACTGTGCCTGTTGAACAGTCAGTGTGACAGTGCTGTTTGAAGGAGAGAGGGAAAAACAACATCTTTGTGCCTGTCCAAGGTTTACTGCTAAAAGCATGTTTTTCTCTGCATTTGCATCCTGAAAACTATCAGGATCCCTGGTGATTATGCTGTGAGAAACAGGAAAATTGCAAAAAAAACAAACAGTTACTGCTATTGTTCCTGTTGAAGAGGGCAGATATGTATTTCAGCAACATCTGAGAAAATAGATATGTCTGATACAAATAAAGTGGCTTTTTTCTTCCTGTGCTTAGCTCAGGAAGGACAGGACATCTGCATGCTCATCTTTTCTGGAAACTGCTTTTGATTTTGCTTCTGCCTGCTGGGAGGATAAACTCCTTTAACTACCTTTGTTTTCTGAGTTGCTTTCAGCAGCTGATAAGTAGTTCCCTAATCTTGTATAATAAAAGCACTCTACACTACCCATGAGCAATCTCATTCCTCTGAAGTTCTGTCTTCTCATGTGTGCCTCATATCTCAGCATCAGTGGAGGGGAAAGTGTTACCTGCACTATTTTCACACAGATGCCTTTAAGTGAAATTTCTGGCTATAGGACACATCAGCTCAGATACCACAAGATGCATCCATTTCCTCTGGGCCTGTTTTGCTTTGAAAGAATAGAGATTTGTGATCATTTAAATTCCTGGAAGTATTTGTTCCTTCCAGCTGCAGGAGAATGTGGCAGTGGGGAACACAAAGCGAGGTTCCTCTTTCTGCAATAAATGGTTCAAGATCGCTGCTACGGAGGAAGGATTGTTCCCTCACATTTACAGCAGATGTGGGAAGGATGGTAAAGGAAGGAAATTTATTGTCTTCTCACTTGTGCTGATGGTCCAGGGTGCTAGTTTGGTCAGCTCCCATGCAGACTCTGTTCTGCAGCTCACTCCTGGCATTGCAGAGCTGCTGCCTTCAGCCCTCCTGACATCCTTTCAGCCTGCCAGACACGACCCAAATGGAGCAGAAGGGAATGGCTGGTGTAACTTCTGGTCTGGGTCTTGCTAGAAATGGGGGAAAAGCAGTGACAATGAGGAAAGGATCTCTCAGATACATGGACAGGCCTAGATTCTCCTCCAGGTACCCAAAGTTACAAATCTTTCAGTTCAGTGAAGTGAAGCAAAACTCTAGGGTGTTTTGATACCTATCCTCAACCATTTTTCTTGCCTGTGGGGTAAAATGCTCTGTAAGGTGAATTTGCAGATATTCTTTTTCTGTTTCTTTTGGGTGATGATCAGTCTTGAAAATTCGCTGTGTTGCCTCAATGAAGTCACATGTGTTCTGAACATCCCTCAACAGTGGGATTTCATAGCATGGAAAACAGCCCTGGGTTTTCAGGGAGGCCATACCCCTGTGCATGTGTCCATTAGTAGTTCATTTGATCTCTCTGTGTGCCTTCATTAGGTGTTTAACCACTGGCTGTTGATCAGTGGCCCATTCTTAGTTGAAATTGAAGTTTTAAAAAAAAGCAAAAAGAGAATGAGCAGGGAAGGATGCACTTTTATTGTTTCTACTTAACATGCTGCAAACTTGTTCTGCTGCAGAGCTTCCACACCATTTGACCCAGCAATAGGGAGCTGAGCTGACTCTCTGGCCTAAAAATATTCACAAAACTCTCCCCTTGCATTTCAGGCTCCCTTACAAAAATATCAAATATTAAAGCATCAAAGCCAGAATACAGCAAAAAGGAGTTCTCACTCTCCCTGTTACGCTTGTCAGACCCATTTATAGACTCTCCCCTAAGCTCCCCTGACATCAGCAGGTGGCTTTCTGCAGCCACTGCAAGCTTGCAGAATGAAACAAAGCGCATTGCTGCTTCGACATGGGTTAATATTTGAATATGGATGTGTGCATGTGGATGTGCCTCTCGGGGGTCCAGCAGCAAAACAAAACCTTGAGTGTTTGCCAGCACTGCCTGTGTTGTGAGAGCTGAGTGTTCCCCCATGTTCATTAAAACACATGTTCTGGGCTGAGGGCATCAGCGGAGCCGCCGGCGCCGTGCGGTGTCAGCGGGGACAGCGTGGAAATCGGGAATGGCAGGGCAGGCTGGGCACTGCCAGGGATCCCAACATCCAGCTGGGCCCTCAAGGAACACTTGCTTGAAATGGAAACACCTTGAATTTTCATAGAAGTGTGTGTGTGTGTTACGGGAACCTGTTTTGTTGGTATTTGGTGTCTTTGTGATACACAATATTGTGATTCCTATCCATGGAATGCATGCTTTTCTTAGTGTACCAATTGTGTGAGAGCCTCTTACCTTAAAGTCCAACATTTTCTCAACTTTGATGAAAAATGCGTCACGGTGATCATTTACATAAGTTCTACATGAACTGGGTTTCTTTGTTTCCAACAGTCATGGGTAAGTGCTGGATATAGCAAGTGTGGATTTCCCTGTGGCTCCTATGAGGAGACCCAAAGATCAAAGCTAATATTTCCCTATGTCTTCAGATGTGTGGAATTCTAAAGTTGTTTGATATGTTAAAATATACATTACTTTCTGAAGGAAAATTTCAAATGAATGCACATGAGCACGCACATACACTAACAAAAACATGTACAAAAATACACATTTCTGGAGTTCAGTTTATAATTACTTTTTTTAATCAGACAGTTTTTAAAGATAAGCTTGATTCTCTTCAGCAAATAGGTGGTGATTTCTGACTTGTTCTGTATAACTGAAAATTTCATAGAATCCATGTCTGTCCTTTGGAACATGGACAGTGCATTGCATGTGAGGCAAAGCTTCCCTGCTCTAGCCTTTTGGTCAGGCCAGAAAAAAATCAACTCCAGATTTTCCTCTCCTGTTCTCTCCATAATGTGAAAAGGTGAACAGGGAAATAACAAAACAAATGCCAATTTTCCATAAGCTGTGTCTGCCTGATTTGAATGTGAAGACAAAATTTGTACCAGAGTTAGCTTCTGGGGTAATGTAAATCCAAATAGCTTTAATGAGTTCTGTTTACAATCTGGCCTTCAGTTATTATTTAATCTGGAGGAGCCAGCTTGTCTTTACTAATTACACATTACAAATACCTTGCCATGCTTTGCTCATTAAAGCAAAGTAAGAAATTCGATACATATGGGTTAATGACTTTTGGATCTGTGCAGAAGCTTGTCCTACAAATGCTTTGAGGTCAATGGGAAGTTTCTCCAGGCAATCAAATTTCTTGAGCTTGGACTCTGTGAAGTAATAAACAGCAAGAGTAATTAACAGATTATTTAAACTAGCAAAAAGGGGGCAGGTTCAGAATCTGTCCTTCTCTATCAGAGCAGGAATGATTTGGCAGAGGCTGGAGTCATCAGAAAATGGCTCCACTTTGTCATCCTCTGCTGATGCTTTGCCACGTCAGACCTGCCGAGCAGCAGGCTTGTAAACAAACATGTTTACACTGACACTGTGCAAAACAAAATGCTACTGGCTTCTATTTAGATGCCATTAAATCTTCAGTTGGAGGCTGCTGTGTGACATTTTTGATTTTGCATGCATAACGTACTGTAACTCAATGACAGTGTTGGCTCTCCCCATCATTCCTAAGCAAAATAGCTCTCTTAGCCAGGAGAATGTAGATGACAGATGTTTCAGATCAATCACTGCAAAGAGATAACAGGACTGTCTTGGATCATTACAGGACATGAATCTTTGAAAGCAATTATAGGTGGTAACAAGTGGTGTGACAATTGAGTCCCTCCAGCCCGTGTTTCACCTTAGAAAACAGCTATGTGGGATATTTCCCCTTAGGAATGTGCTGCTGCCTGCCAGATCCTGCTGTTTTGATGTGAAGTCACATTGTGCATGCTAAAAAGGAGAAATGTTCTTAGCACAAGTTTCTTGTTAGCACAGCAGATCTAATTGGGATCTATGGAACATGGCCAGGCACAAGGATGTCAATTTTCTCCCTTTTGATAATTAAAAAAATAAATGTTCTTCTCTTTGTGTGCTATGCTATCAAATGTGATAGTTAGCACACCATATTTCCATGGTGTGTTTTATACACTCTTTCTTAACATGGATATAATTTATATTTATTCTTTGAAGAGCTAAATTCTTGTTGACTTCAGCTGAAGCTGAATATAGACATACTAAACAATAAGGAAAACATTTAGTATCTCGTCTTTTCATTGAAAATACAGAAAGATAATACTGGATTTAAAAAGCTCTTCAAGTTTTAAACTCAGAAATTGTTCTACTTCACTCTGATTGCTTTAATTGATTTAAATACTGTAGCATTTCATGTGTTTGTGTACCTTACTAGAAATCATTTATAAATTCTGCCTTGAAAATGGAGGTATTCTAAGATACTGTCAGATACTGTTAGTTAAATAAAAATATCCTCCTCCTCTTTCCCTCTAGTTGAAGAGTACTTTAGCTTAAGAAAAACTTTTTGCCCTTTCAAGTAGTTTGCATGTTACTGCAGCCCTCTTCTCCTGCAGCATGCTGGAACAGCTTTTCTTCCATCTCTGCTTCAGCTCTTGTTTTTCTTCCCTTTTTTTTCTCTTTCTCAAAAACTATTCATTGCTTCTCTCATTACTCTTTGATTTATTTCTCTTTCTTTGATTATGGTGCTTTCAAACAGTCTTAGTTAAAATTAGAAAAACACAATTGATTTTTTTTCTTCATGGCAGGTAACAATATGAAACTGTACTGCCCAGTGAACAGTCAGTGGTGACCTGGCCGTGTCTCTCCCTTCTGCTCATATAAAAATTACACATGGAATAGATCAAATTTTACTGAAGGAGCATCTTAGCTGAATTAGTAAAGCCACCAGGCTTCTCATACGAGGCAACCAGAATGTGGGAGCGAGAGAGGGAACAGTCTGGGGAGCTGAGAGAGAGGCAGAGAACAGGGGACAGCAAGAAAAGAAACGCTCCTGGGAGAAGAGGCAGGCAGAACACACACTTGAGTTTCAGGGACAGGTATGCAGAACATGCTGTGAATCTGGAGAAATCATACACAGCAATAAAATATCTAAGGTCAGGCATAGATGAACCTGCATCATAAAGAATGCTGAGGTAATTTCAGTATCTGTGAGACAGGGATAAACTGGAACTCGTGATTTGTTTACTATACAGCATATGCTGGCACAGGCTGCTTTAGGAAGGAAAATGCTGAGAAGAATAGAAAGGGGAGGTGTTCACATGATGCAAATTGGCCTTGCTCTTTAAAGAGAGTGGGATCTATGGAGAGAGACCAGTTTTCTGGAAATTTCCCGCGTGTACATTTACAAGGGTGGTTTTTCCAATTCCAGCGTTTCCTTGCTTCCCTCCAGACCTGGATTCATGTCTCAGAATGAATATATTTTAAGTCATCTGCCTCATTTAGATAAGTTATACTTCAGTTATCAATGCCAATACCAAGCTTTTAAAGTAAATTAGAAAAAGGAAAAAAAAAAAGTATTTAGAAGAAATTCTGCAGCAGGCTGCATACAAGCAAATTTGCTAAAAGCCAGGAGGCTTTAATAAATATCTCTGGGCCTAAATGACTCAATTCTGCTCATTCACAGGGCATTCACACCATCAGGAGTGCCATAAGGGGCAGTTTTTTAAGAGGCTTGATAACGAAGTGTTTCAGCAAGTGGCTAATAAAGAAATCAGTGTGCTGCCTCAGCTTGCACCTGTGACATGTGGTGATGACATCTGCAGGAAGGTGCGCTGCTTTCAGGTCAGGGGAGAAGAGTCTCAGTGCTTCTGGAACGATCTCTTTCCACTGACCTTCCCCTGGCTAAATGCTGTTGTTTAACATTAAGATGCAAGAGGAATAGAAGTATCTGTGGTGCACTCAGAATGCTGAGAAAGACAAAGACCCTTCTCTTAATAAATAAGAGAATAGTGTAAAATATTTTTTGTGTGCTGGACAAAACTCACTGTGGGGCTGGATTTAGTACCAAACTTCCTCGTCACAAAGGACCCATGTGTCAAGATAATACTAAGTCTATGGTTATTGTAGAGATTAATACTTTTTTTTTAATGAATAATGTGTAGTACCCCCTTACCCCCCTACATTTTGCTTTACTGGACAATCTCATGGCCTGACAAATATCTCAATCAGGTATTATTAATTTAATCTTCTATTCAGCCAATAACATTATCCAATAACATTTGTGATGAATCTAACACCTCTCCTGGTAAAATGGTCCTGTTTTTTCTCTCTAGCTAGACTAAGGGTATTTTCAAAGTCCATATGAATACTTCTGTTTTCCAGACTAATTTTTTTTCCATGAGATATTACTGCAACTTCAGCAAATACTGTTTTTGCTGTAAACCTTTTATAAAACAACAAAAAAGCTCAGCCAGCCAAGAGAAAAAGCCCACAATATTTTAATAACAATCAAATATGGTTGAGAAAAATCAATGTAAACCATGTAAATATGGCCTATAGAACATAGGATTCCTTCAATGTTACACATTTTAATGAAATGTGAATCAAACAGGTTTAACAAGTCATGCATATATTCTACAAGATGGATTGTCTGTATTTCTGCTGATTATAGAGATTATAGAGATTTGTAAAGAGCAAAAAAAACCTGGTTTTGGAAACCAGCCTCCAAACTTATCACAGTGTTTGTACTCTTGTTTAAGTCCATTTCCTTTTTACCTGTAGACTGTCCTTGGAAATAAGGAAAGATGAAGGTGGACATGTCCTTACACACACTTGTGCTGGCGGTTTTTCAGTGGACAGCCAAATTGAAATAGATCTCTCAAAGGTGGCAAGTCTCCTCTGGCCAAAAAAATTAAATAAAAAGAATGGTCTAAACCCAATCTGATTCTGCACCTGAAATGCAAGCAATTTATCCCAAAACTCAATTTCTGATGCTTTACCAAAACTCTCTACCAAATCTCTTCAGTCACAATATCCTTTCCTTGTTGCTACCCAAATAGACATGTGTCACCTCAGGGCATATTGTAAAATAATTATAAAATAATGAGCCAGCCTAAAGGAAAGTTTCCAAGAAAATACAGCAAGCTGATGATGGACAGCAAATCAAGCCTCTATTGGCAGCAGCCCCTGAGGTGCTCTGAGATGTAATCGTCCTAGGGGCCGAGCTCTAAAGAAAGCTTTCTAAGCTATATGAGAAGTTTCCTTCTTAGATGACATCTTCCAAAACACTTCTTGAAGTGTTATGACAAAGCTTGCAGGGCCACACTGACCACAGATCCTCAACTTCTATCCTGTTTAAGGCTGTCTCAGAGAGGTTCCCTGCACCTCACTAAGTCAGGGATTTCCTTTCTTTCTTTGCTGATTTCCCATGACACACCAGGTACAGAATACATTAAAATAATTAGTTCCTTGCAGCTTGTCTCTAAAGCTCAGTGGATATTTTATTTTACCATTCAACCAACATCAACTGAAGATCATTAATGAGCTTATACAAAATGCAGGAGGCAGTAGGCAATGAAGAGCAGTTCTCATCAACTTTCCCAGACTTTGGCTCAGCCCACAGAGCTCACTCTTTAATCTGCTTCCTTTCTATCAGAGTGAATCTTCCCATGGCCAAGTTCCTGGGTGAGCTTCTGTAGAATCACATTGTTTAAAAATGTCAGTCCCTCTTCTTACCCAGCCACCCAAAATATCACTCAAGAGAGCAAGGGCAGCTGGCAGCAGAGCTGGATCAATGGCAGAGAAGAGCTCACTGACCATTTCATTTCCCAGAAATTTCCAAACATTGGACCAGGAATGGAAGCAGTAGAGAAAGGTTGTTTCTGGAGGTGAAAAGAGTCAGAATCTCTAAAAGAAGATGAAAAGAAGTTTTACGTGAAGTTAAGAGAATGTTTCTGGTTAAGCTGTTGAGGGAACCAAGCTTCCTTTGAGCTGATCAACAATTTCCAAAGATTCCTATTATGGTGTCTTTGGAAAGGAAAGAAGGATGGGGGGGAAAATAGTGATTTTGGAAAAATAAATTAATCCTAATGCTGCCAGTTACTAACATAGCTGATTTCATAAACACTGACACTGTTTCTTGCCTATCCAGTGCCTTGAGAGTGGTTGAGTGTATTATTTTGGGATTAGCATCAGATAAGAATATGTTTGTTTAATACTTGCAAAACAGGCAGGTCAAACACAGGATTAGAAATAGCTGGCGACTTAAGAAAAAGGAGCTCCACAAAACAATTTTCAGTGTTTCTTGAACAGTTCTGTAAAATTAATCTGAAAGCCCCAGGAGATTGATAGTGAAAGGCAGTCTTATCTTAAGTCTTTAGAATTATTTGAATATATTTTGTTTCTTTTGTTGTCTTTATTTGAATGCTTGTTTTCTGACAATGGAGCTAGAAATAAATCATTACAAGACAAGAAACAATCCCTTCTGTTCCAAACCTTTTTGTAAATAAAGTTTCAGCTATGTAGTCACATCTATGGTCAGTTCTTTAAAAAACAAGCCAACAAAAAAACCAAACAAAGCCCACATTGTATTTAAACAAAGGCAATTTTGACTACCTTAAAATTTAAATTTGTGTTGTAAATGCAATGCTCAATAGCTGTTTGGATGGAATGTGTGGCTCTTGGGCTTAACTTCTTTTTGCAGTTGTAATTTCCTCCTAGCTTTATTAACAGCTAGTATAATCTTCACATGTGATGATCAGTGCCAGTAGAGATGTCAACTGGCTTCAGTTTAAGAAGTTCTACTGGATTTTAAAAGAACTGCTATGCATCTGTTAAGTATTTACAACTAGTTGTGCTCCTGTTTGTGCAGTTCTTTATGGAATTGTTTTGGAATATCTTTGTGCTGTGACGTCACATTGTGACATCATGTGTTTCTGACGGCTCCATGGGTATGTCCTGGTTTTTACTGCTTAATTGAGAGATGGGTAAATTACAGCCTCTGGGTCATCTGTGGCCTGCAATGTTGTCTCACAGAACCTGTGGCAGATCATAATTTCATTCTGGATAACATTGCACATTAATAGAAGGCCAACCAAAGACATTTGAGAGGCCTGTCTGGATGAGAAAAATGTCCTCATCTTAAACCAAAGCAGCGTTCAAAAGGGTAATAATGACAGGAAAATAAAAATCTTGTTTTGTTTATCACTGTGTTTAGATGTGGACCAGACATTTCCAAGTATTATCTCCATGGTAATTTAGATCAGCTTTCTTTCTGCTATGGCACTAGAAATCTGCTATTAAAGGAACTCTTGAGATGTCCTGGAAGCTACTGGCTGGTACCATGATGATAAATGGTATGACTCTGATGGCTGTCAGCTTGTGTTGCCATCACTGTGTCTCAGAATGTTCCTCCCATGGACTAAATCTGCTGTCACTGCTACCTGGTTTAGCATAAATGCCACCATCTTCCAGCTGACATGGCACATGAACTTCCTGCAGATAGACAAGGTGCCCAAAAAGTCTCTGGTAAGGTTTAACCCTGACAGTGTTAAAGGATAAAGAAAAGCCAGGTAGCTCCTGAAGTCAATGCTGGCAGGGCAGGGACACAAATCCTGGTGTTTATCCCCATAAAACCACAGGCAGGGACAGGCAAACCCAGCAGCACCACGAGGAACAGCAAAATGCCACGACATTTCCCCCCTGTTTCACACACCCCCAGAGCAGGCTGTGGCTGGAGCCATATCAGCTGTTCATTCATTACCTGTCCTCTCATTTTTAGTCTTATTTCCCCAGTCCTCACGCTCCTCCCTCCCAGCAAACCCACACAGAGGAAGCTGCTCCCTCTGCAAAAGCTCCTCTGTGGGTTTCAGGTCACAGCAGAACAGCAGGAAAAACCTCTCAGGTCTGACCCACGACGTTTCACCTACAATGACTGCACAAGGTATTTTTGGAGCAAACCTTGTGATAAGGACTGGAAGCCTTTGGTTTGGTCCTCACTGCTCTGAGAAAGAAAAGGTATTATTTTTCCCCCCATAATTTCTAGTAGTAGTAGCAGTTAGAACTTCAATAGATATTTTGGCTCATTGGAAATCTCTGAAGAAAATAAAACAAACATCACAGGTTGTTGAAGGAAGTGACTGCCACTTGCAAATGAACATTAGAGTAGATTTAATAATTTCTTTTCCTAGCACCCATCAAAGCACCTGTTTTGTTTACTGCAGCAGTTCCACAAGTTTCTTAATTTCCTGCTTTAGCCATTTTCCTTTCCTGAAACTCTTGGAAAGACAGTCTCACCCCTGCCCTCCACTGATCTTTTTTCTTCCACAGTGGTGCTGCACTCTCCATTTGTGGGTTGCAAAGCAGAGTGCTGTAACTATCTGTGCTCGAGACCTGAAAACAGACAACTTGGTGCATTGCAAATCAGCTTCAAACCCCATTTCACTAGCAGCACCCTTGGACTGGAAGTTATAAATAATTCCAACAATTCTAAACATGGAGAATGCTATGAATTATGGGCTTTTCATCAGAATAACGTGTAGGATCAATAGCAACAGAAGGTGTCTAGATAAGCACATTTCATAATTACTGCTTAGAACTGCATAAATCAATTTACCAGCACACTTCAGGAAAAAAAGTTCAATTTTTTAAAGATGTATTAAAATAATGGTAGCTTGATGGAAGGTTACATTCCATCTCCCTTTTAATAATACCTCTTAAGAAATTTAATTTCAACTTCAAAGGGAGCTAAATTAAATATCAATCCTGTATAAATGGATCTGACACATTTATGTTTCATTATTTTACTTTATATCCTCCCCTCCCCCAAAGGAAATGAATCAATCATTTTGTTCCTCTTCAGTTCATCTTACTCTTTCTTGTGCAGAACTATATCCTGGAAATAATCAGGTTTCTTTGACAATCAGTTAATAAACAGACACTTAAATATTCTTTTCTTGCAGCCTAATAGGCAGGAAATGAGGTTGAAAGACATTGCATAGCGCACATCATACTTGTTCCTTTTCTCAGATTAATTTAATAAATCCTCAAGCTCTCTAGTACTTTTAAGAAGATTTATTTCAACTGTCTCATCCATCAGTTAAAAACAAAATATGAAAATGTGGTCATTTTGATGCAAAGTTTCTTGTGTTAGTAGGTTTGATCATTCTTTCTTGGGATAAGTGCCATATTGGCTTCAAAATGTGGAAAAATCACTGTATAATTTCTCTTGGAAGTGGCCATGAATGAGAATAATTTTTCTAAACGATTTTAATTCATAGAAAATTATTTTCATTAGACTGTTTTGTTAACAAATGGTAGTGTAAGACTGAAGAATAACAAATAGCACATAGTGATTTAAGAAGTGGAAGACGATGATGCAAGCCCATTTTTTTGTTCTTTATAGACTTCAAATGTTTAAAACACCTTGATAGAAAGAGTAATTCATGTCAAAGTAGATGAGAAATGGGATCAAGTAAAATATGGCCTTTCCAAAATAAATCACACAATAACTGCATTTGATAAGGGAATTTTCCTTACAGCAAAGGTAGGTTTTCTTGCCTTTAAAAAAGTGTTTTAGAAGTTACAAACTGGGGAAAAAAATACAGAAGGAAAAGAAAATTGGAGGATCAGAAATTCAGTGTAATGGAAGAATAATAACTTATAAAGTAAGGAATAAAAAAAGAAGATGATAGAAAGCAGTGTTGAAAGGAGGTATTGTGAAGCTTGAAAAACATAACTAATACAGTTCACAAAGGCCACATTTTGGAATTGATTGTACCTAGTATTTTCAATAATAAACTTGTATTAACACACTCCTGCTTCTTAGGCCAATAAGCTGATGAAATGAAGATGGAAATAATTGGTAATGCAGATGGTCAGGTCATCCTACAGAAAGATTCATCGGCTAGAATCTTGATATTGGGATGGAAATCAAGAATACAAAATACATTAAATATGCATCGATAAACGTATAGATGTATATATATATGTTTAGAGACTAAGAATGATAAAAATAATTGAGCTTGTCAGCTGGAAACAACACAAGAAGGATATAGATGCACTGAAAAACCAAGTATGACTGTTCACCAAAGTGGTGCCACACATTAAAAAGTCAAACACAATCCTAGGAAGTATCAAGCTAAGTTTCAATGCTGTTATCCCAAGGTTTCTGTCTAGTCCAGGCAATAAGAGCAGCTGACAAAGTTTTTCTCTTTTTTGCCTGTGCAACATAAAAATAGCCTTAAAAATAAAGTGTGGCTTTTTTTCCTTCTTCTGCGACTCAACAAGTGAAATGGGCTGTCTCCCTGAGGTTTCTTCACAGCTGAATTCACAACTGCTGACCCTGTGAGGGAAAAGGATTGTTTGAGGTTTTTGGTGTTAAACTCAACTTTATCACCTTGTATGATACATTTCACTCCTACAAGTGAGAAATCCTCAGAGGAGCAGAAAAAAGAAGGTCTTGGCTGCCATTTTTTTTCCTCTGGCTATAATGCCCTGTTATTAAATCTCCCCACAGGTATCTGGCTATGGCTTACCACTAACATTTACAGGTACCTATAAAATGGGATTAAGAGTAATATTTGAGACTATTCTTCTTCAACAGCATATTGTCCTGAGTCACCCTGACATCGCCTATGGCATTAAGAAACAATCAAGTTAAAATTGAGATTGGCAGGAAAAGCAATGTCCTACTGCCTGTGGGGTTATTTGTTCAGTATTATTATTCCATTGAAGGTTGGAATGCAATTGGATTAGACCCATTTCCAGTCAACCAAAGTTAAAGTACAGTTTATGAATTGCAGGGCCCCAGTTCAGCTATGAGATGCATGCTTTTTTTTTAAAGGCTTCTCAGGGAAACTGCAAATAGAGATAGGAATAATTAAAACTTGTATCTAAGTCACTTAGAAGTGTGCATAATGAGGTTGCTCCACATCTTAAAAGATTATCTTTAAATTATCACTCAGAAACTTCCTTATCATGCAGCAACAGCCTCTTCCCCCTTACTGCTTAGAAAGAGCTCTTGAAAGAATGCATCACTCTGGAGAATTACACTGTCCCCTCAAACAAGGAAACAAACTGCATGTGTGTGTGTGTGTGTGTGTCTTCTGGGAGTGTACACCCTTAAAATGCATCTATTTTCACAGAACCCTTTTCAGACAGAGACAGACAGACAGACAGACAGACAGAAGTAACACATCCAAGACATTCTGAGCCCTTGCTAAGTCATGGGGCCACAGCGCTCCAAGAGCTGCCTCATTTTGGCAATCTGACTTCTTTCAGCCTTTCTTTCTCACTTTCTTTCTCACTCTGCACAGCCATGCTGACATTTCCTGATGAAAACTACCTCAGTGGAATCGGGAGCACCATGCTCTTCCCAAGGGCACCACCAGCTCTTCCCTCCCATATGTCCTGAAATATTTCATTTTTCCTGCCTGACCAAAACACATTTTCTGCCTTTTCTTTCCCAGCAGCAAGTAGACCAAGAACCACAGGGTGCTTTGGGTACTGTCCTTGAAAGAGGTGATCAAACCCCTGGTCATGGTGAGCATTCCAGGGAAGAGTATGTGGGGCAAAATCAAGAATACCATAATTTGGCAATGCGAACGTCCCTGAAACGTCATGGCCAGGACATCCCCAGTCTCTTAAGACCATGGATCAGATAGGAGAGCTAGTGCTTGTCTCAAAAAAACATTCTTCTGCTCAAACCATGGACCAGCTCTTCCTCTTTTGAGCCTGCTTTTACACAAAAAACATTATTTGTGGACTGGGTTTTATTTTTCTCTCTTTTTCCTTTGCTGTGGGCACAAGTGGACCCCTGTTTTTCTCAGACTTGAGTGTAAAAAGGCCATTAATTTCCCTAAAGACTGTAGCTCAGTGGTACAAGCAGGAAACCTGATTTTCAAAGGCTTCATCACTAGTATTGACTGCCTGCAAGCTCCACTCAAAATCAGTGTTCTTTCTTGTCATCTGTATCATAAAAAAGGCACTACAGAGAAAATTGTAACTGTTCTCTGCAGGTGTGGAAATAATGAAACTGGGCACTACCCTTCCTTAAAAGGGACATTTTTCCCTATGGATTCAGCTCCCACCACGTTTGTCAAAGGGCAGTGTGTGATAATGACATTTCCTGTGGAAACTCTAAAGTCAGAGCAACTACATAACAAAGAATTTAAGCTTACTTCATGTCAGACTTTGCTGGTGAATTTATTTTGTTTTGTTGGGTTTTTTTCCCATTTGAGCTCAGCAGAATGCATGACATTTGATTTGACTGTCATTCACAGCAAATCAACAAACACCATGTGATGCCTTCACAAGAGCAGGGAAATCGTGGAGTTTCTAGCATGTATGTTTGTGGCTGGTGGTGTTATTTTCAGGCAGAAGGGGAAGTTTGCATTCATAAAACACTACTTTGCCTCTCTCCAGTCACCTAATTTTTGCCTCATTCCAGGTGGAAAATGACCTTTTCAAATAGCTCTTGCTGATGACTTTCAGGAAAATCACACAAAACAGAGGAGGGGGGAAGTTACTTGCAGCACAGCCAGGGAGAAACGCATTTGGATTTGTTGGGACTGGTGTATTTTGGAAATATTCTGGATGAGCAGGTCTCAGTCTCCTGAAGACTTGATAGACAGAAGGAAAAACTGAATTTTAGCTCTCAGCCATTCTGAAATCAGAAACTGGAGATGGCAGGAAAGCAAAGAAAAAAAGAAGAGAGTGGGGAAAATGAATAAAGTTGTATAAGAAAGCCAGTAGGGTGATGAGTGGAGAAATCAGAATACTGAACTAGAGACTCCTCAACCAAGAGAGAATTCTGCAAGCCAGTCAGTAAGATCCTTCTCCAAAAGTCTGTTTATATCAAACAAGCCCATCCATTTTTCATCAGCTACTACAGACATCTACTTGTCCAGAATGATTTAGCTATTCTGAAAGACATGTTGATGCATGGGTCTCAGATTGGAGCGATTGGCACGCCAGGATGTGCCAGAATATGAAACTTTACAACTGATGCTGATTTAATGTTGTATTTTCCATGGTGATCAGAAAAAAAATAGAGAAGAAGTGCCAAGATGCACAAAACTGGCAGCCAGAGGAGATTGTTCAGCTACTGTGTGGGATGACTATTCCAAAAGGAGTAGGGAGGCAGGCTGGACAATGTATGGTGAGGTTCTCTGGGAACTGCAGCTCCCTGGGGAGAGAGGCTGCCTGGGGAGGGACCTCTCTGAATCCTTTGTCTCACCAACTCAGGGCCTGGGAGAAAGGTGCCTTGCCTATCTCTGCAGATTTGGATTAGTTGTGGTTCCCCAGCTCACCAATTTCCCAATTATCAAGCAAAATCCCTGTGTGTACCTCTGTGCATGGTGTCTGTGTATCCATTTATGTGTTTCTAGACCCATATGTATGTGTGTTTATATGGATATTCCTATATATTCCCATCTTTATTTACACATCTAGGATAGAGACGGTTGCTTACTATGAATAGTAGTATTTTAAATATAGTATTTTTAATACAGTGTTTTCCACGAGGTGCTTTGAAAGCCTGTGTGGCTTTTAATCCTCTTCCAGAAAACAAATGTTTTGAGAAGATTTCAGTAAAACTGGTTCTGAATATTCTGTGTCAAGTAGAAGCTAATAGCAGTAGTGTCTGGACATGGCTCAGTGGGTAGAAAGAGGATTTGAGGCTCCAGCACTGTTTAGTTGGTAGCTTTGATTGCAATTGTGAGAGGATCCAGGGAATTTGGAACTCCTGATTGCCTGAACCTTACCTTTGCCCAGGAATGTCTTCATCCAGTTTTATGAGGATGAACCAGGCAGCCACTCAGCCCTGTCTGAATAGCTTTATGGGAAAAGTACATCCCTCCTTCCTGCCCCTCACAGCTCTGAGCTGGAATTTCTGCTGGCTGATCCCCATTTTATACAGCTGCTCCTCCCCTAGGGAGGGTCATGGCACTGCCATGATCTCTGCACTGAGGGAAGCACTTATCTGCTGGGCTCAGTCCTGCCTTCCCAGAAACGAGCAGAGAGGGAGCAGAGCCCTCACAGGGCTCTTTTAACCCTACTTTTAGCAGGTCACTCACTTAGAGAGAAAACTTTAGACCTTGCCCCTTCCCAGGATAAAAGTGCATTCCTGTGTCCTTACTCAGTGGGACCAGGAAGGTTTTCTGGCTCCTGAGGACCAAGGCCAGAGATCTGATGCTTGCCACAGCTGAGGAATGCACATCCCCATGAACATCTCTCCTGACCATCGCTCACCAGCATCCACAGGCATTTGAAAATAATTGGGCTTTCAGAGACACACCAAGTCTGACAAGAGAGAATTTATCCTCTTCACTTCTACATGAGAGAAATTCTTCCTGGTGTTGGAAAAAGCTGCTGTCTGTGGGCAGCTAAATCACAGTTGGCTTGATTCTGATGTGGGGGCTGTGATTTCAGGGATCATAGAACTCCTTTTTAACCTAAGGGCATTGGTGTGCCTGGTTCTGGGAAACATTTTACCCTGAACACGATGCAATAATCAGAACATATATGTATACTTACCAGCTGAGGGAATGAGTCCTTTGGAAACCCCAGGAATGCTCCTGCAAATAAATGTAAAATGACTTATAATTTTGGAGCATCCAGTTGAGAAATCAACAATTTCTTTATGGTCAGATTTTTTTTTTTTTTCTAAAGGAATTCAGCTGGATAAATAGCTTCTTGATGACTACAGCTTTTTTCAGGTGACATGTATAATACATTTTATCTAAGCACATGTATGAAATCCTAAAATTTAGAGTACATATCCAGTCTAATTTACCTAGAAAATGATAACCTTCTAAATTTACACTAAGACAGCACTACTACTGGGAAACAGGTTTTCAAGGAAAATGTGTTTAAATGCAGCATAAGTCTTTTTTCATCAGCAATCTTCCACCCAACACGAATTCTGCCTGCCCCTCAATTTTTATTTTATTTATTTATTTTGTCCTACAGATGTTGAGGAAGGTTGCCAAAAGCTTTGTTAATCACTGAAATGTGAGGAGCTAACCTAATCAATCTATTCCTGTGCTCAAAAGAGATATCATATTCCTGAAGTAACGATGTGTTAGGGAGTCCATTTCCATGGATTGAAATATGGTATGTAACCATGGAAGCAGATCAATAAAAGCATAATGATTTTGAAGAAAATGTCTTTTAAACAAAACACATTATTGCTTTTCTAATAAATCAAATTTTAGCTAAAAGTTTTCTAGTTTCAATCAAAACCCTCACAACAATTCCTGTCTTTCCCTTCATCCCAAACCCAATCTTTATGTGAAAGAAAATGCCTTCAGAGATTGTTGATAATAAAAACTTCTTTGGAGATAATTTCAATAATGAAAAAATCACAATTGCACAAGCAATTATAAGGAATTTCCTTTCTGCATCAATACCCACAGTAGTGATGTAGGTAGTAAACAGAAAGCAATCAGCTTAAAGTACAGCTTGAATTTAAACAGTTATTGACCTGAATTTGCAAACTAGGCACCAAACTTTTCAGCTACAAATTTACGATTTACATACAAATGCAATGCAATTTTTGGTAATTTAAATACCAAAGTGGAAAGTGTTATCAGTGGTTTACAAGACAATACTTAACTGTAAGTGAGGGGATTTTTTTCCCATTTAAAAAGAATGTGAAATATAAAAGTTTTGATGAAGTCCAGCTGAACTGTTTGGTCTGAGCTTCAGGACCAGATTAAGATAATATTTTTCAATTGCATGTCCAAAACAGTTTGGAAATAAAGGTGAATGTTAGGCTAAAGATAGTGTCCTTGATAAAACATATTGCACCTTTAAACATCCAGGCAGCCTCCTGCATCACTTATTCTGCCTTTTAATGTTGGCTGGAGCATGTGCTACACTGTGTCCTTAAGGGTTTACAGAGATGTAGATTGCCAATTTTCCCTTTTGCAACAAACTGTGGCTCATCAAAATTCTGATTTTATATCTTGATTAGCAGAGGAAGAGGCAGGAGTTTAAAAATCATCTCTCCCCTTCTGGTGAGCTTTGACTAGCAAGAATGAGCCAGGGGTCTCCTTTATCTGCTCTGTAGTCTGTCAGGAAAACCTGGGCCTGACCTCAGGCAGCCTGATCCTCTGGGAAGATGAGCATATTTCTGTTGACTCTGTTTTCTTCTGTCCATCACTGTAATGGAAACTATCAGGTTAAGATGGAAGTTAAAAAAAAATGAAAAGCAAGAAAATATGGGTGGTTTTTAGACTGACAGCAATGAGGTTATTTATTGATCCAGATGATGATGATGGATGTTTTCAAAAATGTTTCTATTATATGCCTCTATTTTCTGAAAACACTGAAATAGAGGTTACATCCCCATTAAAGAATTTAACAGGTACCAGGAAGTCTATATCATATTTAACTTCTATTTTAATCCATCAATACTTTCATACATCTATAAAATACTGTGTCAACAAGGTCCACAATTTTGTTATGTCTTACTGAGAATTGGTTTTCTCTTCCGAGTTTTATGTGCTCTGACTCCCAGTAATAATACTCTGTGTCCTCTGCTCCTGGACTGTGGAAAGCAGCAACTCATCATCTCTTTTTCCCTCTCTTTACATAATATGTGATTTTTTGAGAAATGACTGTATACTCATGATCCCTGTCATCTGTCTTAGAAGCCAAGAATTTTCAGTCTCTTTCCTGTCTCCTTGCACAGCTGTCATTCCAGCTTTCCTGATTAAGCTGTCATTCTGCTCCGTGCCCTTCTCAACGGGCCCCTTTTGGCACGGAATGAGAGGAGCTCCTCTCAGGAGTCAGGATGATGATGATGCACCATAGCTGCACACTGTGGCTTAACAGGGGTTTCTTTTTAGTTTAGGGAAATGTCCACACACACTCCACAATCTTTTTTGCTGAATTATGAACAATTTTCACTTCAGCAAATCTGTCTTGTTTCTCCTGCCATGACCCCCTTATAAACTCTTTGATTCCCCCCTACTAAGAATTACCTCCTGCTGCTTTTGCCACCTTAATTATTCTTTCTGTACTCTGACCCAGGTCTGTGGAATACTGGGGAGGTAAAAGACAGTCTCAAACCATCTATCATCAAACAAGAAAAGAGGGCCTTTTTTAGGCTGACAGAAATGAGGAGGTGGATGTGTTGAGCTGGGGACAGGCTTAAGGCACTCAGATTTGCAATAGCCAAGATAATTTGTTAGAAGCTTCCTGCTGGGCCAATCACCAAATAATTCAGCTAGAATTAGTGTCCCCAGCTGCATTAGTTTCTGTTGGCTTTCACTGGATGTTTTATCATTGTCTTATTCGGTGTCAGGAGATACTCAATAGTTCCTCGTGCTCTGCTCCAGTTTTAGCTGCCTTAATTTTGTCAGTCCTAATTTTGCATTGTCAGCAAACTTTGCCCCTACATTTTTCACTCAGTTTTCCAGATCACTTGTTAAACAACAAAAGTCCCAGTATAGATTCTGATGAGAATCCCGTGGCAACTTCTGCACTCTCCTTCAAAAATTAGCATAATATTTATTCACTTGAATCTTCTCTTAATTAATACAAGAGAATATAATAATCTGTAGAGGACTGAAGAGCTTAGTTTAAGCCACCAGGGATATGACCTTCAGGGTGTTTCCTGTAGTCATAATGAAGAAAGAATATGTACTTGATAGGCTCAGTGGATCCTGGACTTGATAATCTTTATGGGTCCCTTCTAACTTGAATTATTCTGTGATTCCAGTTATAACTCAGATAATGAATTAATGTCCAAACAAAAATGTCTTTGTTATTAAGACTGTCACCTAAACAGGAGCTCAAGATGAATGAAAGAAGCATCACCAGCTCTCTTTTGTAGAAATGGAAATAAAGGGAGTGATTTAAACTAATTAATCTGGGATACAACTGATAGTTCAAGACTAATTTCTCTGTTTACATGTCTCTATCCTTACAGCATGTCCTGAAAGTATATTCTCAGCTAGCTCAGGCGTAGATGTCTCCATTACCAAAATCTGGGCATTATCTAGTGTGTGGTGGGTACAGCTGCACAGTAAAACTTGTGCATCTCAGGGTGGGGAGTTTACAGACTCTTCCTGAAAATTTTCCAGGTGACATTCAGATTTCTGGGCACCTTCTTCTAGGCTGACTTCTGGAGAAATGATAAGGACATTTTTTTAAGATCACCTTTCAAGAATTGCCTAGCAGTAATGGATTGTGGGCTGAAAGTTTTTCTAGAGAAGACCTATAGAAAATGTTAGAGTGGAGCATTACTGTTACTTGGGTACTGATACCTTGGGACATCAAACTTGGCTATATTGCAGATCAAAATTTTATAATCTATACATAGAATCTGAATAAGAGTCAATGGTGAAATAGAGCAAGAGGTGTAAAACTACCATCAAAACTCCAGGTCTCCAATACTGAAAATTGTCAGAATCCCAAATTTTATTAAATTTTTATTTTTTAATAAAACCTGGAAATACAGAGAAGGAACTAACCATGGTGTCTGCATACAATTTTAGGCAGTGACATTTATTTGTCTATTTCTGCAGACCTTTTTTAACTCTTTTTTCCTTTCAGTTTTATTTCAGAAATACAACAGAAACATAACTTCCAAACAGAGGCAATGTAATTAATGTACACAGATTTTCTAGTCCAATTATCACTTCATTCTACTTCCATGTGATGATCTAAAATACTTAGATAGAGATGGATGATCAGATTAGACACACATAGACATACATTAGACTAATAATTAGTAGTAATGGCTGCAGTGTAGCAATGAACACTTTAGCCACCCACTGTGAGACAATTTTGTAGATTAAGTCCTGAACTTGCTTTAGAAAAGGAGTTTTCTTGTTGCCTCTCCCCTCTTCCACCATTGCCCTCCAGCTTAGAAACAATGAGCATGAAGTGATGTTCCTGTCTGAAATTAAACCAGAGCAGCTTCATCCTTGGAGCTACTCAGAAGTAAACATTTAAGATTTAGACTATGTTTACCTTGAGAACTAGAAATAGTTAACACAATTTAAAGACTTGAAATAGAAACCAGAATTAAATGTACTGCTTAAAGGATTAGACAGTCATCTTTCTGTACAAACAGTATAAACAAGGAAATCGTATTAGCTCTTAATGTAATTAGTTGAACCCAACAGTCCATGGATAAAACCTTTCTATGCACTTCTCAAAAAAGAAAGAAAACACCCCAAACAATAAAACACCAAAAAAGCAAACAAAAAAAACCAAAAACACATCTATACCAAAAAACAGGGCAATCTTGGGATGGCTTAGAATTTGATAATTTGCATGAATTTCTAATGAGGAAAAATTCATTGAACTGATTAAATTAAATTCTTCCTGTTACCTGATCCTCATAATTGCTGCCCAGAAGAAATAAAAGCTTTACCTATTTCCACGCTGAGAAAAAGCAGCAAAGAAAGAACAGAAAATTCACAACCACACCATGACCTCAATTTTTTTTTTTCCTCTTCTGCTAAGCTAATATCTAGAATTGAATTACTTTATTTCTCATTCACAGCAGCACAATCTTGGGAACATTTCAAGCTGGATAAACACACCAGGGATCTGATCCAAAGGCCATTGAAGTCAAAGAGAATTTCAAAATATTTCAATGAATTTGCATGAGAAACACATTTCTTGATATTTCCTTACTTGTAAGATACCATCACTCATTAATTGTTATTATTTGAAGAGGATTATGTAGATTATGAAATTATAAATAGATACAAAGATGTGATTTTTAAGTAACCATAGAATTATATTTTATAGAATTATATAACTATAGAATTACAGCTAGTCTAATTAATAAATTTGATTTCTTCTTCCATATAAAATTCTAATATTTTGATCCATACTTCATCCTAGTTGGGCGGAAATGACAAAGCACAGAACTTCTTCCCTGGAACTAAATTTCTTTGACCACAATTCCATTTAAAAATGTGTAATTTTTATTTGAAATGGGTCCAAAACTAAATTTTCTTAGTTATAAAACAGTGTGTGGGGTAGTCTTAGCAGCAGGACAGGTGCCATGGCCTTAAATCAGGTGCATGAAGGAGAATGTGAGGAGCATTTATGTGTAATACAGTTTCCATTTGGGCATATTTACCCCAAATAAAAACATGTTTTGTTTTCATTTGGCATTCCTGCCCAAGGGGAAAATTAAAACTAGTTGTAACTAACAACATTGCCCAAAATTAAACAGCAATTTTTCAGAACCCAGCATTCAGAATGAACAAGTTGTTCCTATAGGCTGTAGGCCTAACAAGGTCTGTTTTTCTTGGGGCTTTATATTTGATTGTCTTACACTGGATTTCCTCCTACCTCCTCCACAACCCCACATCCTCCCCAAGCCAGGAACTTCATCTTTTAAGATTACTTGAATGCCCTTGCTTTCCCTACTCGATATGAAAAAGCCTGCATGTACAAAACAGATTTGTAGGGATATTTAGGGACCTCACAATTTTCACTTGAGGCTGTTCCTGACCTACCTACACCTTGTAGGAGGGCTGAGTGTAGGACTCCTATGTCTCATCAAATTAAGGTAAAGTTGGCCAGCTGAACAGAACTTAGGTAGGAACAGCACAAACAGGTGCTCTGTCATATAATCTTATTAATTCCATAACTCTTATCTGGTTTGGGCAAATGAAATAGAAACTGATTTGGGGGTGAAAAATTCCCAATCCAACAAGACAGGATTATCCACTTTTATCCACTGTCTTGCAGACTGTGCAGATTACTCACCATGAAATACCAAAGTGAAGGGCAGCACTGTAAGTTAAAATAAGGCTGAAACAAATATCATTGTCTGAGACAGGGTTCCCTCCTCAGCAAAACAGGCTGGAAACTGCATGAGCTGCAAATGCAGAGACTGATGGTCATTTTGTTTAAACAGACAGTTGTGCTACCGCTGCCTAATGCACTGCATTCCCAAGGTGCTTGGAACAGGAGTGAGACAAGGGTCTCTCTTGTTTTATAGGGTTGCAGTTGTTTATTGTGTACAGGTGCAAACATCATATTTCAGGGAACCAACCCAGTGGTGTGTGAGGATTTATGAGAGGGAAGGAAAAAAAGTGATGGAGGAACATTTCGCTTTTACAGCTCAGTCTTGTGTATTTGACTGTGGACAGTCAACATGACTTGAACAAATCCTCCAGTTCCTTATTTCCCTTCATGACCTACGGTGGACATGAACAAACCTAAAGTGTCTTCTGCACCTCTGCAAAAACAGAAAAACAGAAAAAAATAAAAAGTTCCTCTTACAGTGGTGAAGTGGTGCCAGGGGCTGCTTTTAGATCTTGGGGTGAGCAGGGACATAGATGGGAATTTAATGCCAGCAGCCCTGGGCTGTCCACCTAAGCTTCCCACCCTGGGCTGGACTGGGAGAATGCCCACGGTAGCAGTGGGGGAAGGTGGGTTTGCCCCAGCAGGAAGGGGGATCTGAGAGCAGGGGATTCAGGAACTAGAAGCCAAGCCAGGGGTGAGCAGCCAGCCATGGTGCCTGTCTCCCTGGCTAGACAGGGACTGAGGGATTGCCACAGGCAGAGCTGTGACTGCGGCATTGCTGGGCATGGCAACAGCTACACAGCAATCCCTTCAGGGATATCGCTGCCCTGCCCCATCACTGCACTTGGGATCTGTAGAACTCATTGACATCAGCCCAAAAACAAGGACTGAAAGCACAGGAGAGCACCTGCCATTCCCAGGTGGGCTGTCTGGCAGGCATTTGGCCCGAGCCAGTCAAACAACATCCAGAAACTTGCTCAGTTGGTATGCAGAGCTCAGATCCTGACTCAAGAGTGACGTGTTACACTTCACCCTTTCCTAACAACTCAATTCAGCTCATCAGATGGAGCTCTAAAGAGACTTGCTTGGAGGTGTCCCTTATTTTTTAACCCTGTTGAATTTCCTAAACTTGATCTTAAAGCTACCATGATAAGGAGCCTCTCCTTCAGACTCTGTGCAGATTGTGAGGCTCTCACAATCCCAGAGAGATTACAGAGCAATCCATGCAGTGCAGTCTGCAGCTCTTGCCAAGCAGAGGGAGGTAAAGCATTCTTGTGTGTCCTGGATACAGCCCCTTGGCTCGCCACAGTCTCAATTTTAGCGTGGTTGGAGACAGCTGCTTTTTCTTCCAGTGAAAATCAGCCTCATCAAAGTGAGAGAACTATTAAACAAGTTTCCATTGCAATGAGTAATGACTAATTAAAAGCATTACAACAAGGATGTAACTCTAAATGCTGAACTTGGCATTGAAGTAATTTTATGCTCTGTGTCAACTATTGTGTGAGAAACGTAATTGTACATCTAAAGGAAACAAACACACATATTTTAGAAGGGCAGGAATATTCCCCAGCTGAAATGGCACTGGCTTTCAATTATCATCTCAAATTGGGTTCAAACAGGGAGAACACAGAGGGGGAAAAAATGAATCAAAACATCAAATGGAGTCCTTTGGTATAGAATTGTGTTAAATCACAAAAGATGCAACAGCTGTCAGTTGTGATGGACACATATAATTATTTTCAAAGATGTAGGTCTGAAAAAAAACAGAAAGCAGCATACATAAGTACTTTTCCCTGTGTGGTTCACAAAATGTTCACCTGAGCAATTACATCAAATTTTCCATATTTAGTTCTTTGGGGTATTTTCCTACCTTTCTGCAAAAATGCATAACAGGTTAAATCAGATTTTGACAACAATGAAATTCTGTCACGGTTTACCTCTAAAGAAAGGTGTTTGGTCTGATAGGTAGCAGAATCTCCCTTCGTGATGCAAAGTAACAAATTCCATCTGGCATTTTCTCCTCTCTCCCACCCAACTGAAGCATAGTGCTGCCAACTTAATAAATATATCTCATTGAAAAAACACTCAATTTAATTTAAAATTTTCAAGTGATGGAGTATCTGGTTTGTTCCATGGTAAATTGTGCAAATGATTAGTTATCATGTCTGTTTAAAAAATCAAGGTCTGTTAATGAGAGTGAATTAGTCTGGCTTTCACTGCCAGTTTCCAGGGTATCTTAGAATTCTCTCAGGTATGAGAAATATCATTTCTGTATGTGGCCCAGTTTCTCGTGTACTTACTGTGTGACTTAGCACTCAAATGCAACAAAACCAGACAAACGTTTAAGGAGGTTTAAGGGAGGTCTAGCAGTTCAGATCAGTCTGAAGAGCAGAGCCCCTTTGGACTAAACTTGGGATTTTATTAAGGGAAAAAAATTCCTATTACATTATTCTTGAACTAACAGCTGTTTGTTTCCCAATTGAACTTGTTCTTGTGCCCATATCTCTGCTATGGGATTCTTCTTCTGTTCCAGCTGAGAATATCAATTGTTACAGCTGAGAACATCAGGTCTTTTCTCAATTATTTTAAAATTCTTGAGAGCAAATTTTCAAAGTGTGGCGACTGAAGCAAGCATGAAGCATTGGGGTTTACCTCTTCTTACTGGGTCTCCCACAGATATCATCTATAACCTTGGATTGATCACATCTGTACAATATCCTTTGTCTCCTCTGATGTGTGAAGACCATAATTTTTCACTACATCCTGAAGTTAAAAAGAAAACATTTCTGTAATTAATCCAGAGCTATATATTAATGAGGCTCATAAGAGAATCTAATCAGAGATGCATGAATATTTCAGATTCAAATGAACAAGTAGCTATTATTGTATATACAACATTATGTACAAGCTGTTAAAACTCTGTTCATAGTCTTGATAATTCTGATGAAATTGGTGTAACTATTGGCTACCCATGCAGTTTTACTTGCAAGTCTCAGAAAGGATACTTTGCTCTTTGCAATGCATCATCTGTTGAAAGCAACTGGGGAGTTACTAATTAAAGCAGCTCAGATGCAGCCAGGCAGGATGTCCTGACTGAACTAGCCTGAACTAGGCCAGGAGTTTGGATTTTCCCCTATTCTGACCTAAAATTTTCACCCAAATCCAAGAAACCTGGGTGTCCAAACTGAAATTAATAACCTTGCACAAAATTTTAACTTCTCTGACTTTGCACACTCCAGCAGCTAGAAAAATATTTCTGATGGAATTTTCCAACTAGCTGTATCCATAGACACTGCTCAGAGCTTCTGCCTATCTAAGGGGGCTTAAAAATTATACAAACCCAGGTTTTTGCTCCTTTAAAGATAACTAAAGGGGAAAGGAGGGAAATCTACTTCTGAATGTTTTTTTAGCATTATTCACATTTTGTCAAGCTCATACTGTATTGTAAGAGGATTCTCATGTTATCAGAATCAAATAATTCACATCCTTGTTCAGCACAAGTAGTGAAGAGTACTGTCTATAAATCCCTTTGGATTACCACATGGCTTTGAGCTTGCAATAAATCTTTTCCCCTATCCCATCACCTCCTAATCTGCTAAAAGTCTTCCAAAAGATCAGAACCATTAAGATGTCATTTTATAATGGAGGAATTATAGCCTAATTTAACAAACCTTGTCCTGAGGTCTATAAACTAGGACTCAAAAGTGAGAAAGAAATCCTGTGCTGAATTCAATCACTGCTTGGGATTCATTGCCATGAGAGCCCATTCACTGCCTGAGTATCTGCCAGCCTTGCAAACTGGCTGATTTTCCCTACCAGGTTTGAGTTGTTCTGTTCCAATAACTGCTGTTCCTTACCTCATCGCCTTTTTTTGTTCCACCAGTGACCCAAAATATGGAATATCCTCCCAAATTTATTATTATATTAAAATAACAATAATAACAACAATCATGATGATAATAATGATGATGATAGTAATATTAATGAGAAAAATAACAATAAAAACAATTTATTAACTTATTGTTATTAATGTGCAGATTAAATTTGTACTTCTCTCTACCTATTTCCATGTCCAAAACTTTTACACAAAGATTTTTAATTCTACAAATGACAGCTAAACCATCAGCAAGCAGCCTCCCAGCTGGGAATTCATAAATCTGACCTTTCTTCCAGCTCTGTTGCTTGAGGAAAAGGAGGTACCTCAATTCACCTAAATCTGAGTGTATGGCACACAGTGCTGGCTCAGCCCCAGATGCATTTTGTGTGTGCAGCTCTCAGATAATGAACTGCTCTCTTACATACTTCTATACCCCATGATTTTTGTGCAATCTTTGCCTTGGTTCACCTCTCATGGCCATTAGTTTGTTGGCTGGATGGCAGTGTAATTAGGATGCAGGTATGAGTGGCTGGTAAGGGGGCTAGCAAGCCCCTGGAGAGCTTAGGAAAACAGATTGCTGCAGTATTCCTTTCTCATACACTACTTTCATGTACTCTGGCATGCACAGTCTGACAGGTTTCCATGGAAATTATGGAAATTGGACCAGCAAATAGCTGCTTATCAAGTCTGATTTCTTGCCATTTACAGGTGCCTTTGCCTAAGGTGGCAAAACAGGAAAGATTGGCCTTTTCTTCTCTCTCGCTCTGTCCTCCTGTTTGGCATCACTCTCCTTCGAGCACCTGAAAGAAATGTGTGCATGTGCAGGAGGACTTTCTGCTTGAGGAAAATGAAACAGAAACTTTCAGTGGCTTCCTGAAGGGTTGGGTCATGGCTGTGGTACAGCTCAACAGGTGGAAGGGTGACTCCCAGGGTGGGTGACCAGCTCTAAGCATCAGTAGCATGGAGGAGGCAGTTTCAAATGCTTTCTCTTCATGATGGTAGGCTTTTCTCCAAAGTATGAAAATTGATTGCTCATGCTCAAAGCCTGTGTGGTAAACTATGGTTAGTGTCAAAGATTATTAGTCCCCTCCTGTTGTAATGCATTTAGAAAAAGTGGTACGACACAAAGAATGTAAGCCCAAAAATGTAGAATGTGAGCTTCTTTCCCTTATCTCTTTCTCCCTGGTTCTCCTTATTGGCTATGTGAAAGTAATCCACCCTCTTTCCCCTGCCTTCAAAAAGAGGCAATATATCAATATTTGTTCCTCTTTCCCTCCTGCTCTTCTTCTCCACGGGACCCCAAGAAATAAAGCTGCACTTCCATCTCAGCAAAGGGAAAGGGCCTCGTTTTTAGTTCCTCTGTTCCATGCTGTACTATCTCCCCTGTTCCCTGGCTGCAGTGGTGACAGAGAAACAACAGGGGACATAGAAATAATAGCACCCTTCCAGCTTTGAGCTGCTGTGTTTGACTAGCTGACCTCCTGTGAGCGAATTATTACATGATCCAATGACACATGGCACAGCAAGGATCTCCTGTTAATCACTTCTAAATTTCCTAGCCATTAATTCCACTGAATAACCTCTTTATTATGGTATAATCTCTCCTTAAATTTATAATAAAAAGTTTGAAGAGTGAAGGCAGAAAATGAGATCAGAGCTTCAGCCTAAAATTGGAGGCCCTTACATTCCTGCAGTCTCCTTTTTGTTCAGATTTCTCTGGCCTGTTTATGGCCTGAATAAAGCCTTATAATACCCCCATTTACACCCACTTTAAGGAGGAAACTAAGGGTCATTACTTAAAGAAATAGATCAGATGCTGAGGACCTTTGAAGTAATTCCTCTCTGTCCTAATGGCTGGGTTTTTTTGTGGTCTTGTGAAATGCCAAAAGCTTTCATAAAACCATGGGCTAAATGCGTTTAGCCCCATGTGTTCCTTCCAGGGATGCTTTCTCTCCCCCTCAGCAATGCCAGGGCACTTGTGTCATGGTGACCTGGGTTTCCCACAGTGCTTTTTGCCCTGAATCCTTCTGTCCTGAGGTGTCCAGTACAGGCTGTACAAAGGACAAGCAAAATGTCCTAGGATTTACTGTACACTCTCAAAGCAAGGAATGCAACCCAGAACCAGGTGCTGAGCTTGGGAGCAGTGGCAGGGTTAGGTGTATGTGAGTGGGCAGTGAGGGGTTCTAACAGGGGTATGATGTGTAATTCTGTCCTAGCAAACAGGACAAACTGCTAAAGCCACAGGAAGCTGGAGCACAGCTGGAGATCTGCTGCTTCTCAGGTCCATTGTAAAATAAACTGACTTTCCACAATATTTAAACTTTTGAAGTTTCATAATTGGTGGAATTTTGGTTTATTTTTTTTTTCTCTTTGCGTCAAAAGCATTTGAGACATGAAAAAAATTACATTCTGACAGGGTTTTCCTCCTCTTTTCATGGCAGTGACTATAAGCAGAAATGAAAGGAAAGCTAGTCATCCCTGTGAGGAGTTTTCAAATGAGAATATTGCATGGTAGGAGCACCAGCAGGCTGTGCATGAAGAAATATTCAACAGCCAGATCTGGAACAAAACAGGTCTTCCAAGGGATGGAGCTCCTCTTGTGCTTTCTCACAGAACTGAGGGTGGGAGAGTCTGGGTTTGGCAAGGAGAGAAGCTCAGGAGTTCATGGTGTTCATGGCTTATTATATATTTATAATAAATAAATTATTTATTTATTTTTATTCCCTCTAATTTATTATTATTCCCTCTAATCAACACTTCTTTCTAACATAAATTTTCTGTGTCCTGGACTGCTGGAGCTCAGTCCAGAGAAACTAAGACCAAGTGTTGTACAGAGTACAGCAGCCACTGACTAAGGCATGGCCTGTCTGCCTGCTTTCCTCTGTCTCACCTAAGGCCCAAAGAGAGCAGAAAAAGAAGAGCAATTTTTGTCAGCAAAAAGATAAAGTAGAAGGATTGAGCCACTCCTAAAACTATCAGTTCTCCATGAACAAAGTAATAGTTTATAATTAGGACAGCCACCATTTTTCTCAGTGTGCAGTGACAATTCAAGGGAGGCAATATTCACATCACAGCTTACTGACAACCTTTAAATAAATGCATCTAAAAAAAATAAAGACAAGAGCTTGTAATACTCTTCTTAGCAGTGTGAAGAGTAGAGTCTGATCTTGTTTTCACAGCAGGAGTTTGTTCAGGGTTCTGTTTAATTATTGTCAGGAGCTGCAGGGTTGTTCTCCCAGAGAATTAGCAAAAGAAATGTCACAGCTGAGGAGTCACATTGAGAGTTCGATTAGGCTCCTTTCACTGCTCTAGTCTTGAAAAAGTACACTTGCCATAATGAACAAAGAATGCCCAAGAACAGATTAGATGTCTAGAGGTAAGAAAACCAGATTTGCTTCTTCTAGTGAAACATTTGTAGAGCTATAAGGTTCCATTTTATCAGTATTTGAGAAATAAAGAGTATTAGCACTTCACTGTTCACTAGCTAAAATGAGGAATTCAGTGTTGTATTGGGTTTGGGTGACAAGGTTTTGGTTGTGGGGAGGGTTGCAATCGTGTGAATGCCACACTGCAGAGGAGAATTTTGTGGTAGATATAGTTCAGGTGGTAAAATCAACCTCTTGGAAATAATTTGATTTGGTACAGGACTATAACTCTTATGGGGCCTTGGAGTATTCTAGATTGTCTTTTCTTGATTGGAAGCTGTACTTAATGTGTCAGTAATGTGTCAGCTAATCAAAATATTACCCTCTGAGAAGTCTGAAAATTAATTTATTGTGTTTAGTAGATTAAGTTTAAAAAAATAAGCAAACAATTTTCTGTAGGAAATTGCTTACTCATACAACTTCTTCCATCAAAATTTATTGTGTCTCAAATTTTCCAGCAAGTTCCATTGCTCGAGCTCATGATTTAACCTCAGCCTTGCTCAGCAGCTGTAAGGTTGCAAATCAACTGCAGGTTCTTCCTGGGGAAGGCTGCACTACTAGTTTTGTTCTGACACTACTTATTTAGGTGAACTTACTCTTATTATTTTGAACCAATCCTGAATAAATCAGTGTAGCTCCAGCTGGGATTTTGCTAATGAATTCAAGTGTGCCACATGAGCTTGGTCCTGCTGTCATACACGGCTCTTCTTGCTTTAAATTCTTTGCAGAAATTTGTTTTCAGTTGTTTCTCTTTTGCAGAAACAAGAGCATAAAGTGATTGCCTTGACCAGAATAATTCAGTGCATTTGTCCTAAATCCTTGGTCCCCTGAGAGCAGTGCAGATGAAAGCAATGTGTCCACAGAGCATGAAGGCGTTTGCTGGGATCCTCTCTCTTATCTCTTGTTGTTTCTATTTGAAGTCTGGACTACTCTTGTCCCAGATGCCAAGGATCCAAGCAGCTGGGATAATAGCATTGCAATGCTTGTGCTGAGTAAAAACACATTCCTCATTGCTATGGGACTGCTCTTGTGGATCAAGATCTGATCATGGGGATGGACTGAATGTCCTCTCAGAGTCCTGTGAGTTGAGATTTTTTTGGTACTTCCAATCTACTTTTGATTTCCTTTTAACTTCATATTTCTTTTTCTTTTCTTTCCTACCCTTGCTTCTTTCATGTCTTGCTATTATTCCATATAAATTATATTAATTGTAATGGAAATGTAAACTATCTGTGTGGTAAACACACAAAAATAATTGTTATGAAATCCATTCCTGAATTCTCTTTAACAGAGAGAAAGAAGGGCTTATTTGTGTGCCTTGTTCCTCCAAAAGGCCCTTGTTTAAGAAAGAAAAATCACCATGTAGGGATATCTACAGCTCTGTCTGGGGAGTACTGGTGTTTAACTTCTAGACACAAATGTTTAGATGAAACTAATCCCCTCTGATCCTAAACTGATCTTCTGCACTCTCTTTGCAATTAATGGTGGGGACAAAGGAAGGGAATAAATGTCAAATGACTTCATTTCGAGTCCTAGAAGAGGAAGAATTGCCTTCTGCATGTGCTTCCCTTTTTTCATTGCTTGTAGAAGCCCAGGCTCACACTAGGTATTCCCAGTTTTGATGACTGAAGAGAAATACAAAATCACACAACAAGCCAGTTGCAGTGTTTGTAACGGAACCAAAAAATGTAACTTTTAAATGGTTTTAGCTACCAGACCATGACTTACATCATCTTATACCTTTTTTCAGCAATGCTGCCTAAGGACAGGGGACACTTTATGATTGAGGTTGAAAAGTGGCCACCGAGGGCTTTGAGAAAAGAAATAAATCCTCTGGCTAAAAAACTGAGACTGACAACTGCATTTAAAGGCCCCTCATCCCTTGATGGAACTCGATGTCTGGCTTTGCAGGCAGGCAGTGCAGCAGAGTGAGAAGTGCTGATAATATCCCTGTTCCCCCCTGGTAAAAGGGAACACACTGAGCAGCTCCTCCCCAGAGCCCTGCAGGTCTCACTGGTGGAGAGCTGAAAATGCTTTTTCTTCAGGGATTAATGGTTCCCTTGCTTTTTAATGCTGGTGAACCTAGTTATTTCAGCTCTGTTTCTGCTATTTAACTTATTGTTCTCCAAAGTATTATTCATTCATTGTTTTCTACAGACCTATAATGCAGTCTCAGAAAACATTTCAGAGGATAGGGATTTGATTAGGGTGATGCATTTAAAATGTCAGAGGTCTCTCCACCTCATCTAGAGGAAATGGATAGAGTTGACAGATGTGCTCTATGATATAATGGGAACAGCATTATTCTTATAACATTTTTATAAACTACTTCTGTTCATTCTATCTCTTCCCCTCTCCCTTTATTTTTCTCTCTCCTGGAATAAACACTAGCACAATAGAAGGAAATAAATAAGGAAATAGACTTGACCTGGGTCACCTAACTTGGTTTTTTTTATTATTATTATTATTTTTTGTTACTTAGATAATCTTTCCTCCAACTATTCCTCTAATAGGACCACAGAAATGTCTACACACATTTTCTGGAATATTTGTTGATCTGCATAGGGAAAATTCTAAATTCTTCATGAGATACTAGTAGTTTTTCTTACTGTTCCTCTGAGTAGCCAAATTCTGGATAGAAAGTAAAGTATCAGGTCAGGAAAATTGCTTCTGTTCTAGAAAAGAATGAAGCCTGGAATTTCTGGTGAGAGTATTTGGGGTGACTGGAATCTCAAAGCTGAAGGACAATTGTTGTGAAAGTTTTATTGCCAAGGCAAAGGGACGTGTCTGTAGCGAGAAAAGTTCTAAAGATTTCCAGTTTTTGTTTTCTCATTTGATCTTTGAAGGGAAATCCAGAGCCCATCTGATTGCTTTGAAACTTTCAGTATAACAATCTAATCTGTAGGAGCAAAGCTGCACACATATTTAGACTCCTAATTCCCTCTGATTTTTAAATACCTCGATACCACTAGGGACCTGGGCTTAATAGCCTAGCACTAATTCTCTTAGTATTTTATTAGACTCATTTGTCTTCCATGCACCTGCCAGTGGCTCTAGGATTCCTGCAATTCCTTGGCAAGGTTACACCTAGGCTTGGGAACCATGTTACTGTCTGCAGAAAGGACAAGCAGAGGATAGCAGTGGCCTTGTACAAGTGGAGACTTTCACCTTCTCTGTGTTGACCAATATCATAATGTGAATTTTTACATGAGAACATGGGAGAAGCTGGTTTGCCTTCATTTTTCAATTCCTCACTTTTTCCTCCCCACGCAAGGGAGCCCTGCCCAGCAACAGAACATTTTCATGTCATCTTGTGTCCTTTAGACAGCTCAGAGGAAGGAAACGTCATGCAGGTCCCAGTAAAAGTGGAAGGAGTTGAGTAAATGTTGATTCATTTCCAACTTTTCATTGCTCCTGGAGCTGCCAGCCAATATTTGATGCTCAGAATTCCCCATAACCCTGTGGCCTGCTTTTCTGAGCTATTTCTCTTGTACCATGGGAAATGAACTTTAATTATGGCTGGTTTCAGTAAATTTAACACATCAGCTCTTCACTTGGAATGCTGACCATGGTAAACCAACACTGTAAGATGTGGGTACAATCCTACCCAGACATTAAATATTTTGCAGCTACATTAAACAATTCCACAGGTGTGTGTTAGGAAAATCCATCACTGAGACAATGGGTTTGTGTTCCAGACTGATAACAGGGAGCTTCAGCCCCTAGCAAGGGGCTCGGTAAGGATAGACACTAAAAATTAAACATAGATAATGTTCTAGGAAAGGACATTTTAGACTACCAGGTAAGCAATAAGCTGTTATGCAGTCCTCATTCTGGATGAAGGTTTCTCATCTGTTACCATGGACTAGCCTGGATAAAAGCCTAATGTGCTGCAGCTGCAGACTGGTTGTAGTTTGTTTGATAATCAAACAGATATAGTCCTTTCATCTTGCTCAGGAGGAGCTCCTAATAAACATTTGCAAAACTATGTTGTTAACCTTCCCCAGGCTCTTTCCTAATCCTTTCTTCTTGGTTTTTAAACAACAAGAATATAAAAGATTTAGTTCTCAGATTTTCATAAGAAGCCTGTTTTAGTGTATCACAGTGGCTCTTGATTTACAGATAGTGTTTTTTACCAGAGCTGCACTAAAACATTTGAGCACCATTTATTCCTCTCTACCTGCTCCTGTCTCTCTCTCTCCTTTTATTAATTTGTCTGCAAGCACCTGTTATGGAAGGTTTCTATAAAAACTAGGAAAAGGGGCATTGTTTTCCTGATTTGTTTTGGTGCTCTCTGACTGAGCCCCTCTCATACTCCTGGTCCCTGTGAGACTGAGCCTTCCTCTACCTACTCTGCTCTATTTGATTTGGGAAACTGGGGGGATTGGGTTTGTTGGTTGATTGGGATTTTTTCAGATGAGGACTCAATTGCTTTACTCCCACATGACATTTGGGTGTGACAAGAAAGGTATGTTCTCTTTTTCCATTTCTTGTATCTCTTTAAGGCTTCCCTCCTGGAAAAGAGTCCCCTTTATCTGTGTCACTATTATAAATCTGTGAGCTGGATACTTCTAAGATTTAATGTATTAAATACTATGTTTTTATTACAACAATAAATGATAAGATTTCAAAGGCAGTGCTCAGGCAAAGTAAGTGTTCTCTAGAGAGCAAGGTGATGCCTTTTATTCAACTAATACAACACCAAGACTCAGAAAAACCTATGCAAATTTTTAATGTAATCTTTAAGTGAGCTTTATCTCTTCTTTGCTCTTGCTTTGACCACTTTTCAGGCTATGCTGTACCTGAGATTTTCTGCTTTGTGATGAGATAATCTTTTTCTTCTTAAGGGTATTTTCCTTCTCAAGATTTGCTTAACTTAGCATGATTTTTAGGTAAATATAAATATTCTAGGCAGCTAAACAGTGTTATTGTAGCCAAGATCATGTGGTGGTACAGGCAAACAAAGTCTGCCTGTAGAGGGAAGTAGCTAGAAGATTAGCTGCTATATTTGAAAAAAGAGACAAACTTTTGGGTGCACAAGCAGTTCTTTAGGCCTTATAGAAATTCAGGCATTGATTATGATGAAGTGTTTCTTAATTCTTGTGCTGAATTCCTAGCACTGGTTGTTTATGTTGTTTTGCTTTGGGACAAGTGCTTTCTGCTGGTGATCTCAGAAACTTCTCAGCTCAGTATAGAAAGGCAGGGGACATAACAGCAGAAGCTTGGACTTTATGTTCCACTGTCTTTTCAAAGCTTATGCTTTCCCTGGTTTTTCATCCCAGGTTGTTATGCAGACTGCTTTAACTTGTTGGGGTTTCTATAGTTTGTTCAAGGGGGAGTGTTACCTGATATTTTAAAAATTGAAGGAGACTTTTAAACCCAAAGTCAAACTGCCAGGTTGGCACAGAGAAATCTGCAAGGCTGGTGAGAGAGAACATTTGCATTTCTCTATTCAACTAGCACGTGCAATGCTCCATTAGGTAACTGCAGCCCTGGGGCTTTCACTCTGCCCTCTCTGCACATTAAGTGCATTTCAAGTGTGTGTGTTCCCCCTACCAGAGCACATAAAATTGAGCAACAGTGTGTAACACCCAATAAATGTTTAGCAGCCACTTCTGAAGTTGCTGCTGGCCAATTTAATAGATATTTAACAGGCAAAGAATGGGAGAATAGAACTAGTTTCATATTTTAAAGGCAAATTTAGCTTTTATTATTGGTCTCTCATGTGAGAGTATTGTAATTATTTCTTTAGTGTGGTCTTGGAGGAGGTTTGCTTTACACAAAGCTTTACAGTGTTTGTTAATGGAAAACAAACATAAAATGCAGCAGACAGAGGTGCCATAGTGACAAATGAAGGATATTTCCCTTGGGAAGTCTCTACTCCCTCTTTTGTCAAGTAACTCCTGATCAGGTTCCCCTGCAGCTGACTTTGAAAAAAACAACTTCTTATGGTAGCATCCAGACCTTTATCCAACAGGGCTTAGGAACAGAGATCCCTCAGAGTGTAATGACCATATGTTTGTAGCTGTTTATCAGTGGTGTTTAAATCTGATTTCATCTCCAGAGCTGGGATAAAAAGACAGCTAGATTGATTACTGTGGTCAAAAGTTTACTGTGGAGGGTGTTGAAGGTTATCCTGGTCTGGTACTGGTGCAGTCTCTGTGGATGATGAGTGGGTTCTCCAATCTCCTTTAACTGAAGGAGTGAAAAAAAGCTTAAACCCCATTTTTTATTTTTTTTTAAGTACATGTTAGTGACTCAGCAAATACACAGGAGTAACAACACATACAAAGAAAAGTATGGAATAGTTTAGAACAGCAAAAAACAGTTTATGGTGGAATCCACTGTTGCAATGAGCCTTTTTCTTGATTTTGCTCTACTGTTTATTAGACAGCCTGCATTCATGCAAGTCAGCAGACACTAAAGTTAAGTGTGAGAAAAATATGCAATGAATGGTAGATGGAAAACGTAAATGGAAGCCTAATTAATATTATTTCTGTTACCAATCTCCCTAAAAGTGGTGGTTTTCTTATAAAGTCCAGTCCCCCTGTACTTTGAGCCAGCTTGTGGTTTTTGGCCCCTGTGCAGACACCACATGCCAGGGCAGGCAACCCATCCATTCCAGTTGACTACAAAGAGTGGGTCACCTATCTGGGATTCTTTTTTCTAAGCTGCAAAAAAGAAACAAAACTTCCTCCATTTGAAATCCTCTTTTCCCCCTCCCCACCTTACAAAAAGAGTCAGATGATTGTTTTGAAAAAGATGTTTTATTCATCCAGCTATAGTGGAAACACAAATGGAAACCAAGCAACTGCCAGTTTTCCAGCAGAGCAAAAAGCAAAATGTCACAGAACCCACACAGAAATGGATAAATGCATTAGTTTGATTACATATTTTCCACTGGGATAATAGAAAATGATACTAGCGTAACAGGAATGAAAATAATTTAGTTCTGGTTCAAATTAAGATACAGCTGAAAATGCTAGAAAGTAATTCTAATGGGTGTATTTTAAGAAAAAAAATACTTTTAACATGCATATTTTTATTAAATTAGTCTGCTTTCTATGATTTTTCATTTTAAATCTGTGTGTCCAAAAGCTCTAGTAGTTATTCATATGTGCTTGCCTGGTTATGGTTGCCAGCCTCTAATTAGGAACAATTCAGTGTCCCAGCTGGTGCTGCAGCCCTGGGAGGGGTGAGGCTCTCCCAGCTGGAGGGGCAGTAAATGCTGGAGTGTCACTGCCCTGGCCAGACTGACTGGGGTCTGGAGTCCCAGGCTGTGAGAGCTGACTGGAGCTGCTGCAGCTTGCAGCAAGCTCCTGGACTAGAGATTGTGACTAAATAAGGGTCCAGAATATCATGTTCCTCTGTCTTGAAAAGACCAACAACACAGATGTGAGGAGGCAATAGGTTATTGTTGGCCAGAAATACAGTGCTCACACTTCTTGGTGTGCTTTGTGATAAATATGTCTCTTTAAAGCTTGTAGACCTCTGTTCACAGCTGCCAAGGGAGGATTTGCTGTTGGAGACCTCTGCCAAGCAATGTTTGGAAGCAGGAATATAAAATCTCTTGGACTTGAAGAATACTGGTGTTTGGATTTCTTCAGGCACTCTGGGGCCAGCAAAGTTAATGTACCGTCTCTTACAGCTATAAAGCTGGATAGATTTATTCAGCTTCCTAAATGGCCCTATAGGTAGGAGGAAGATCCTAATGATGTATGACAAGACTTTCATTACAAAATAATTTCATTTGCTTCATGTGTGTTAAAGCACCTTATAGCTGCTTTGGAAACTTGAAAATGGGTTCTAAGCGGGTTTTAAATTAAAAGAGATGGGGGATGGATTATCTAAATAGTGGAGCTTCTTTAAAGCCCTAATCCCAAATGTCCTAATTTTTTCTTCAGCTGATGGAATCCCTTATGCTAGGAGAGGAGAAAGCATTTGCTTTAAATGCAGACTGGAGTTGTGTTTACATGCAGTGTACAGAAGGCAAGTTTGAGCAGAAATAGTGAGGGAGAATATCTTACTTGGCTGTGATACAATTTCTTCACAATCTTTCAAAGCAGTCCATAGAGGAGGCTGCAGCTCCTTAACTGAAGGAAAAGGGGAGATGCAGGGGTCTGCCAAGTTTGTGTTGGAGATGAGCAGCAGCATCAGAACCAGTGTTTGGCTCTTGCTGCTGTCAAATGCCATCTCCACTGCCTGTTGCACACTCTGCTTTGTGACACTGCTGTGTGCCAGGGACCTGGGTGTGCTGGAGCAGCACAGCGAGAATAAACTCAGGCAAGCCTCACTTGAGGAGTGCCACAGTGGGACACTCTGTTATGGCCTGGAAATTGCTGCAAAACTCTGCGGTGACAGTCCAGAAAACACCGGTCCTGACTCTGCTGAAACTTCTTGCACAAGAGCTTTTGTGGGTCAAAAGGGAATTGAATCCCAGTCTCCTTGGGAATGAGGGGGGCTGATGCTGTTACACAGGTGCATGAAGAGCAATCCAGGACAGACCTAGGAATATGTTTTCAGTCATAATGAAGCTGGGAAGTAGCTGCATCATCAGTCCCATGATTGCTGGAGTGCTATCTTTGCTTAATTAAAAATAGCACTCAACAAGCAGCACTTATCTTCCAGAGAGCTGACACCAAGCTGCTCCAGCAATCCTAAATAAGTTTGTTTAAAGGGCAGCTCTGGTGGCGCTGCTCCCTCTGCTGGCTCCCCATCTCAAGGAGAAGACAGTTCCCAGAGGCTCTTTGCAGGAGTGAGGGAACAAATTGTTCTGAGCCTGTAAACACCGCTTTGAACCCTGCCAGAAATGCAGCAAGGGATGCTCTGGTCTAGCTGTGAAGCACAAGGACGGGAAGGGGTGTCACATGGAATTCGGTTTTGGTGCCATATCAGGCCTGGGTGATCAACCTCATTAAGAGGAGCTGTTTAAAATCATCAGCTTGAGATGATTTTGGGCACTTTGGGCAGGAGAGGTATTTACAACGTGCTGTGAACATGCAGAGAGAAGGGGGCTCACAGCAGCCCTTAATCTCTCTGGAATGGACCATTCCTTTTTTGACCACAAACCCACGTTTTTTTCACTGGGCAAGAATATCACAAGGCCTTGTATGTGGAGTTGCAAGGGCTATCACTTAAAGGCTCAATTTTATTCATTTACTTTCAGCATCAGTCTTAAACTTTTGTGCTTATGTGCACTTCTGTATGCTGCCATTTCTTTTGATCCATTGTGTGTTCATTTATGTTGCTATCACTCAACAATAACATAATTGTGAAGGTTGTACTGTTAATATAGTCAGGCTTTCCAGGTATCTTATCAAAATGCTCACTGCTCTGTCAGTCTGGGAATGAGCCTATTTACACAGCAGTCTAACATAAAATTACATCTTTATAATCCTATTCCTCAAATAACGTTAGGTTATGCTCTGGCTCTTAATTAACAAAAAAACTACATTACACTGTATGAGCAAAGCCAAACTGAAATCAGCTTACCCATAACTCATTTATTTATGTCACAGAGCTCTCTAGGAGGCCTAGGAAATGAAGAGGTTGTCTGTTGCTCTTCTGTTTGTTTTACATTATTTGCTTTAATTTAAGAATTCTCAAATGCTACCTTAGTTGTGGTACATGTACTTTCAAGACTGTTTTCATGCATGGACACATATTCCATGGTAAAAATGGCAACAACATTGTTGGCTTTGGCAGTAGAGTCAAGTCTGCTAAAAACTCACTTGAGAGCTGTTCTGTTCTTCGCTCTGACACCTCAGAGCAGTCTGGCCATCAGCAAAGCACAGCTGGTAGAAAACTTTCTGATCTCAGCCAAAAAACTCCAAGGAAGTGGCATTCAGTGTAACTCTGAAGATAAGGTTTGCAAATTGCAGATAATTTCTTCTGAAAAGCAAAAAAAAAACCAAACAAACTCCAGAAAACACCAGAGTTTTCTCTGGTTTGCACAGGGAGTCTGTGTCAGAGCAGAGGGCTCACTTTGGAGCTCTTGAGAGAAAAGTCGTGAGAGGCTGGTGTAACAAGAAAATTCAAAATGGTACAGCTGTGTCTTGATTTGAGGCTAGGAGGAAAATTCACAGATGAGCTCTAATTTTGCCTGAGACCATTTCTTTCTTGTGTGTAATTGCCAGAATGTCCCTCTTCTCTCTGTAAACAAAAATATTTTTCTTGTCAAATAAAATGAGTACATTCAGAATCAGAAGACTATTTTTTTTGAAACATACTCCATTCTAAAGAAAAAAATAAAAATAAATGTTCCATATTTGAAAGGTTAAAATCAAAAGGAAATATTTCACTTGGGATAAAATAAAAAGCCCTATTTTTAAATTTCTGATTTAAAAAATATAAATATTGTCCTACCATTAAAGCAGTTTTCTTGTTCCATTGAGGCAGTGAACCAGTCTCCCCTTTTACTTCATTGTAAATAATGTGGGAAAAATTTAATTTTCAGTTTTTTTCACTTGTCTTTGTATCTTTCAGTGGAGTGAGTTGGCCAGTCATGACAGGAATTCATAGTGTATTTTCATGAACCTGGAAGTAGTTTCCTTTTTTTAAAAAATATAAAAATAAAATTGTTTCAGCTATTATGAAAAGGATTTCAACAAATGTGGAATGAGAACTTCAAAGTTTCATGTATCTGAGCCACCTGTATCTAAAAAGAGGAGAGTTTCTGACAGAGCTCATGCAGAAGCTGAAGTCCCCCAGTGTCATTGAAGTAAATCAAATAAAGCCTTGAAAGCTGGCAGGGAAAGTTGGGCATCTTTTCAGGCCAAATGAAAGTCTGGCTCAAAAAAGACTCATGGAAATGAATAGTTCATATTCTGAAGGCAACATCTATTTATGAAGATGAAATCTTGGTTAAAACACTTTTTGAATCATGTTGAAGTGTTCATTGTAAACTCAAAAGGTCTTTCTTGATTTACTTGGCTCAGTTTCTGAACTTTTTTTCTTCTACTAATGGCAACCCATCAATCATTGGAGTTGAAATCAGATTTTGTAGAAGGCCATAGGCATAATTTAAAGTCATTTAAACTTTGCCAGCCTGTCCCCATTGCTTAGGAATCATGAGAATTAATGCAAAAGGATTTTTTCCCCCTTAAAAAAAATTGCAAGTGTTGATTGCATCTTTCTTCTTACACCTGACCCATTTATCACCAATTAACCATTTCACTGCTCAGCAGGGAAATGGCTGTCTGAGAGAAACTCACATCCAACTACAAAATCATTTATAGGTCAGAACCTCCAAAATATTTTCATTTTCTTAATGTGCCTTTGAAACTAATAGGCAATATTTGCCTAAAGTATGAATTTGGTAGCAGACTTGTGTGTGGGTGAACAGTCTGAGTTCCCAGCCAGAAGCAGTGTGATGTTGTGTAAAACTCACTCCCAACAATACTGCTGGCAGTAGTCATAGCAGTGGTAATTTGCTGTCTGGTACCTTAGGTTTTACTTAAGTGCTTTGCACACACCTTTGTATCATTATAAACAAATCCCTGGAAAATTACAATCAGAGCCTTTGTTCACAGATCAGTATAACTTCATGCTTCTCTTCATGCCACTCTTCCTTCTAGATTTGCTGCAGAACCACAGTTAAAGCCATCACTGTCTGTTTTAATGTAATGCTTGTGTTTTGCTCATGATAATGATGTTATCATCCCTTGTTAAAAACCAGAAACAACACAGTTAAAATAACATTGTCAGATGAGGCTCTATGTCTGAAATGACTGATGGCAAAATAGTTTGTACAAAACATGATGAGTGGGGAGTAGTTTCTTTTGAGTGTGATGGATAGTTTATTCAGGCAGTAGTGATGCTGAAAATAGAACAAAAATAAATGTACAAGGAAGTACTTCAAATGCTGGCTGACTTTGATTTTTCTCTGAGCATGAGTATATGGACCCAACACTGCTCAGATTTGGTCACTGGTCCCTTTTGGCCACTTTTGGAGGCCTTTTCCCAGTTTTATCTCTGGTTTGGGAAAGTGATGGAATGGAACTGGGTAATGATATTCCTCAGAAAAGAAAACCAAAATGATATCTCAGTTTAATGAATAGAAAGTAGGAGGCAAAGATATTATGCTGTACTCTCTAGCCATTGCCGTTTTCATCTGTTTAAATACCTCCCTCTTCCAGCCCTGGGTCAGGCTCTGGGGGAGTTTTCCAATATCCTCTCTCTCAGGTGTCTAAAAGCACAAGCAATTTCCAGTGGGTTTTCTCCCATTCTCCAGAGGATACAGCAAAGTTGTTGTGAAATAACTTTGATATCCCCCTGCAAAATGGAGGCTTGCCAACATTCCTTGTTTGTGGGCTCTTCCTGTTATAAAAAAGTCTTCTACAGTAGCAGGACAGCACAGGCAGGGACAATACAAGGTTTATATTCAGTATATCATGCCAAATAATTTCCATTCATTTCCTGATATATGGCTGTGTTCAAGCACTCTGAATCAAGATTTAATTCCCCTCATCCTACAGGGACAATAAGTTTCTGCCTTCAAAGGTAGATCTTGTTTATATCTGCTTACTCAAGGTAAATTACAAGCTTCCTTAAAATTCATTAATTAGCAAAACCATCCAACAATCAATTATGTAATCTCACACATTTGTACCAAGTTTTACTTTTCCAATGAATGGTCTCCCCAGTCAAAATCCACATAGGCTGTCCTTTTAAACCACACTGCAAATACAATCTTAAAATGATAACCTGAAATGCTTCTTTCCAACTGATGTGTCTTTGAAGAATTTAAATCAGATGGCCTTTGCACTAGTGGAATGAGAAAGTAAGGCAGTCAGCTAAAACACATCTCTTTTCTTTTCTTCTTTTTCTTTTGTCGGTACGTGTAGAATTATGATTGCACAGGTAGAATATCAGCCGTATGTGTCGGGGTGATCGGTCACGCAATCAAATGCAGGATCATTCTTTACCATAAATGCATTAAAAGAAAATCAGTCACACAGATTTGGCTTTCAACAGAGCAGCAGGCTGCGTTCTATTCATAACAAATCAGCTCACGCTTTGGGGAAAGCTACAAATCACTCCCACAGCATTATTCATTGGATTGTCCTTTGCATCCCTCCAAGGAATTCTTACGTATGCTCTCTGCTTTCAGGCTAATAGTGACAGTGGGGGAGGCAGAAAGAAGGAACAACCTCCTTGGAAGGACAGCTTGGGATTTTTTTAGGAGGTGGGTGGGTGTTTTTAATAAGCAGGTTTTCATATTTCTGCTCTTCATGGCAGGCAAGAATTCTAATTGAATGCATGGCAGATTATCCAGGTTTAGGTTTAATGAATTTAGCTGGAAATATCCATTTTCTATCAGTGTGAATCCATCATTAGTATTGCTAAGGCATAGATTGCATTAGTGGTTGTACATAAAGCTCCTTGCTGAACTCAGAACCAGTTGTAACAAGCTCTAGACTTCACCATATAGAAAACAGTAATAAATATTCAGTAGAAAACTGAAATGGTCAGGTCTCAGTCTATGCCTTAGGAGAGATAATCAAGAGAATTTCAAAATTCCCCCAAAAGCTGTGGTTGCCTAGGAACATATGTACCTCCACCTTGAACAAACAAAAGGATTATATTAATTTGCATCTTGTAACCAAATGGGGCTAAATTCCCTCTGCCTGCAGTCTCAGCAGAGGAGCACTGATGCTCCCAGGACAAATGCAGCCTCACACAGCTTAGAGGAACTGAGGAGGAAGATGAGGATTTTGGTAGCTGCTTTCTGCAGGGCTCCTGCTGCCTCAGTTATCACCCTGGCAGCGTTTGTCAGCTACTCCAAGCTTGGCTCCAGTGTGGCAGCCCCTAAAACCACAGCCGGAGGGACCAGGTGGTGGCTCGGCAGGCAGAGGCTCCAGAGGCAGAGCAGGCTGGGCTGGTGGGGAGGCTGTGGATGCAGAGCTGCAGCACAGCTCCAGAGGTGCCCCTGGGAGCAGGGCAGGGCTGGGGCACGCAGAACTGTGTGTGTGCTGAGCCTGGCTTCTCACCACAGCAGGAACATCAGTTTTAACGCACAATGGTGACATTTACTTTCGTTTCCACTGCTGAGAAAACTTGAGCTGGCTTTGTGGACCCTGCGGTGTCCATTGGAAGGATGGATGGCAGATTTGGGCACCTCTCAGGTGGACCTCAGAGTACATCAAGCTTTGAATTGCAGTGGCTCAGAGCTGGACACACCACTGATTCTGCTGCCCCAGCAAAGAGGGTGGTGAGGTCTGGTGGAAAGGCAGAGTGGGCAGCAGGTAGCACTTCTCTTGTGCATTGTTTCTGTACCAACGGCCAGAAGATCCAAGTCTGAGTTCAGATCTGCATCCAACACTTTACAAAAGATTTCCAGTCAAGTCATTGCATGGAATTTCTCTCACTGCTTCCTTAAACCATGCCTCTCCTCCTCTCTGGGGCTTGACCTCAGGTTTATGAAGTGGTTCTTGGGAGACAGCCTGAGAACTGCTGGCTGAGAAGCCTCCTCTCAGACTACAATCTCCAGCACAGCTCTTGAAGGCACCCACTGCTGGGAGGAGAGGGTTAAAAGCTGAAGATTGGTGAGAAGGGAGTAGATTCCCTCATGTGACTTTGTAGTTGGGAATACTGGAGAATATCAGTGTGTATGTTATGCCTGCTGCTGTTTATCCTCTGTCTGTTTTGAGAAGCAGAATTTCTGACAGTGCTGATGTTCCCACTCGTGTGTCTCTGCTGCCAGGGTCATCCTCTTTGCAAGAGTAAATAAATATACTCTTTGCATTTCAGCCATAGTTTTGTGGTTGTTCTGGTCACCTGCCTGTATCTATTCACACACATCCACCAGGGTATTTGAATTCATTGCTGTTCTCTCAATAATCTGTGAGATAGTAGGAGGGAAATAAATATCTACTTTATTGAGTGCATTTATCATGAGCCCATCCTTTTTCAAGCAGTTCAAATAACTCCTAAAGTGAAGATTTTGCACTTTAGAATAATGACATGACTCAGACAGTAGATGAAATGAGTAAAGTAATAAGCATCTCATGCAAGAGAATCTGTCCCATCAAATACGTGCCATCTGCACAGAGGATGAGGCTTCAACTTGATTTTCTCATTAACTCTCCTTACAGCAGCAATGAATATGAAGCTAGAGCAAAAACATTGTTGAGTGACACAAAGAGGCTATGGGTTCAATTATTCAGCCATGCCCCTTATGAACTTCTGGAACCTGAACCTTACGGAAAACAACTGAAGGATTTGGTAACACTAACATAAATACATGGTATAAATCCATGCACAAGAAATTATCTTCAAGCATCAACACATGGATTTTCTTCCAGATGGTTCCTGACTCATCAGGAAAAAATGGTGGTGTCAGAAAATCAGGCTACTACTCCAAGATGATAGAGTTTTTTCAAAATAGGCGGTCAGTTAAATATCGAACTGCCTCAAAGGTTAATTTGTTGGAACGGCAAATTTAAATGACATATCTAGATCTGGGAATAACAGAAAGCTTGAATTTATTTGGTAACACTGTTTTGTCATTTCCAAACATGTCTTTTCGAACTATGTATTTATCAGCTTTGTTCAGATTCTTCAGTTTTTATACCCACACACATATGCATCCACACAAATCAGAGAAGAAAGAAAAGCTCATTCCTACACGTCTCAAATATTAGAGGAAATAAAATGGTGACAGTTCAGAACGTTTCCAAGAAGAAAAATTCAGTTTCTGCTTTAACATAGCATTTGATCAGCATCTGGCCCTCCTCTATGGAAGCAATTGATAATTTCCAAGTCAAGATCACCTCATTTTCCTCCTGGAATTCACTGACATAAAGACCAGAGGTGTCATTTTTTTTTTGGTAAGGCCTTTCCTTCAGACATTTAGAATTAAAAGCCACATGGGATATACCAAACAGTAATTTGTTATAGCCCTTAATTTACACAGACAGGTGAAACCCTGCCTGCTTGAGCCTATCCACACTTCACTGACAAAAATGCCTCATGATACAAAAATACCCAGAGAGCAGTGCAACAGAAATACTTGGGTAGATAATTCAGTTAGTGTCAGAACTGCTTCTCAATTTAATCTTTTTTGATTATTTCCATGAAACATCTGGGAATCTTTAAATTTCTTTCCTCGGGCATTGAAATTCAATTGATCACCTACTGTTTTAAAAGAACTACACTAATGTTGTGATTAGTTAAAAATCTTTTAGAGGAAAGAATTGAAACAGAAATAGATTGAAAGCATTCTGGCATCTGCAGGAATTAATACAAACTTGCTTCCCCTGTCTGTGATTCCTAATTGAATTCTGTATGAAGCAGGTTGTAACCTTTCTTCCAGCACCTGATGGAAATGTTTTGTATCTTTGTCCTACCTTCAAGATCAAGACACCCACCTTCTGCCTCATGGCTCAATAGCAAAAAACAAGGGGAATGAATTATGAAGCCAGAGTAGCTGGCTTGACTAATTAATTCTGTTTTTAAAGTGCTGCCAGTGTGGAAGGGAGCAGGGAGTAAGAGAGGGACATTGGAGGAAGGGGAGAAAGGAAATACAAGCAAAACAATGTTTTGCTTTATGAGGGATTGAAATGGGTTTATGGTCCATATGATGTTCACATTTAATCTACCTTGTGGGGACTAATATATTACTGCTTTGGAAATGATGTAAGGGAAATCTCTTAAGAGGTCCTGAAGAGTCTGGTGGAGGGAAAAAACAAAGAGATGTTCATACTCACTTTTCATTTGAGTGGTAAAAAAATAATGTTCATTGGCAAAGGAACTCCACTTGCTTAATCAGTTTAATTTTGTTATGCCTGTGCATGACTAATAATACTTGTCAATAGGATGTCTTCTCCTATATATGAAGGTTTTATGAGCAGTGAAGAGTAATCCTTTTAACACTAAAAGTGGAGAGCACAATTCCCTCTTCACTGCCAGCCATGATTCATGCATTTAAGTCCTGTTCCAGTAGCACAAACTGAGCTCCCAGGACACTCTCTAACGTGCTCAAATGCTTCTCAGAATGGCTTCAGCCACTTCAGGCCACTGCTTTTCAAGGCTACAAATAGAACAAAGTGGACCTGCATGAAATACCTGTCCAGCTTTGCCCACAGAACAGATAGGCTGCTTTGGCTTCCATCATAACACAAATCAGCTTATAGCAGGTCCAAAACTGAATTGGATTTACCTGATTTCTTTGTTCTTTTTGCCCCATGATTCAGGAGGCAGAGCACTAGAGATGCTTGGACAGCTTTTTCCCACCCCTTTCCCCAAAGTTTGTGTGGGTGGGGCTGCTCGAGTGCAGAACACTTCCCTGTTAATGGAAAACCTTGGTCCGAGATTTCATGAGTTCTACGCTAACAGCACCAGTCCTTTTTAATTTTTTTTTTTTTCCTTTTTTTGAGGAGGAGAGCCTAAAAGAGAAACATAACAATGGAAATCAAAGCAATTCAAAGGTGATTTTTCCACCTGCTTCTCAGAAACACATCAGGCATGTTTCTGATGATAAAGTGTGCAGCAGGCTGAGATGCTTATGTCTTTCCTAAGCCTCATACATCATAGGTGTTTAAATAAATTATGAAAAAAAAACCAAAACTGAAAAAACCCCAAAATCCCCACAAAGGTCTTGTCACTGAAGTTCATATCTTTCTAAGTACATTCATTACCCTACAAAAAGTGCTGAAGACACTTACTTGTGTGCTGAAATGACTAATCGATTTTTCATCCTATGCACACATCAACAAATCAAAAGGAAAATCAGCTCTGATAACATTTAGTTGGGGAAGGTTATTACTGAAACAAACAGAAAAACATTTCTGATTCTGATTGAATAGAACATTTTGTAAGACACATCACTTTATCCTATGCTTGTAAAGAAAGCTGATGTCATGTTTTTGTGTATTAATTATCCATTGGAATTCTGTGACCTGGTAACTCAGTGGTCAGTACAGTCACATTGTAAAATCTATTCCTAGGTTTAATCCTTCCCCATTGCTACCTGGGAATGTTACAGACAGGAGCTATCAAATCTGATAACATTTTATTTATTAGACAAGCTGTTTCTGAGTCCTATTTGAACACTCATGGCTGGGCAAAGGCCTCTCTCAAAATAAAAGGGGAAGAGCTCAGTGATAAGAAACTCATTTAGCTGGACTGAAAACCATGTCATTAAATTGCTGTGTCTTCAACATTCTTTGTGTCTTTGCAACTTTACATTTCAAATTGTTATCAATAACCATATTGCATAACTTTACTTTTGAGGGCTAGACCTTTACTTTTCAAGACCCTTTGTGGGACTAGGAAAGATCTTCCAGACATCCTTTTTGTCCAGGGAGGCATTGCACTTGTCTTTCCCTTTTTCTTGTGGCTCCATGTGCTATGCAATCCTTCTCTTCATTTCCAGTGAATGTTTTTGATTTTCAAGTGTACTCCACTTTAAGAACAGCAAGTTTTTCAAAGCTGAACCCCATAGCCAGGTATTCAGCTTATCATTACTAATTCAACATATTATCTGTAATTGTCAATTGACAAATGTACACTCAGAAGTAATATTATAACTGTGATTTGAAGCAGATTAAGAAAGATACTATGTACTGACTATGAAAAGAATTGGGGCTTTTTGCTTCATAATGCTGCTATTCTGTTATTGGTAAACTTTTCAGTGTCAAGTTTTTGCCTTTTCCATCCTGTTGAATCAGACCATCCAGGTCTTCAAAATTACTGACAAAAGTTGCTGTCTGCAGTGCATTTCCTATTAAATCCCCACTAATCCTCAAAATCTCTTGAGACTTTGTCCTTTTTTACCTTCACTCTCAAAAAATATTGCTGAAGCCAGTAGTTTGATAATTGAGGATTTTCTTTCTCTTCAGAAGAGTATTTTATTTTTGCCATTATAATGAACTTTTCTGATAGTGCTGGAAACAAACTTCAGGCAGGTATTGACCAGGAAATTCTTTCAGATGTGCTTCACTGTGAGCTGGATCTTTGGCTGGTACAAATGGAAAGGTTTCCTGCAAAGCTTGCAGAGCTGTAACAGCTGCAAATGTGGAGCAGAACAAGCTCCTGGTGAATGAAGAATTGTTCTCCACAGTGTGCTCTGCAATGTTTTAGCTGCAACTATTCTTCAATGTCCATTTTGTGCTAAGGCTAGTTTGTTGGATATTTTTCCACCAACTCCCCCATTGATCAGACAAAGTGTTACTTGTAATTAAGTCTGGTATCTACTAAAGATATGTAGCAAGAGGAGCATTGTCTGTTATTTCAGTTTATGAGCTGCAAAGGTATGAGATTTTGAGGCAGTCATAAGGAAAGCACAGCTCAGAGATGTATTGACATGCCTCAGAAAAAAGAGAGATCAAGAAGAAATTCCTTTTCAGAGTTTATTGGCAAAAACAATGTGATTTTACACAATAAAACAAAACAGGTTTTCTGTTTATGTTTTTGTGAAAGCTGATACTTATGTTCTTACCATTTTCAGCTTTTGGGGCCCCAGACTTTTAGCAGTAGTTTATTCCTCCTTGCTCTGCTTTTAGGTTGCTTTGGGTATGTCTGAGGACTTTTCTTTCCTCTATGGTGTTTTGAAAAACCTCTCCATTTGCTGTAGTGTGTATTTGCCTGTGTGAAGGGCATCTGCTTTATAGCTGAATGTACTTGGAGGGGCTGGGGTTTGTAGGGATTCTTTAAATAATAACGTGGACTTGCTGATTCAGTTTGTTTTCCCCTGTGCTTATTTCCCATATAATTTGTCACTACAGGAGTCAGGTGTTATTGTTCCCCTTTGTCTATTCTCTTCACAGCAGAGAGGACAGAAAGTTCCTGCTCAATGGGATTGCTCTTTCAGTCATGTTTGGTTTTTTTTGTCCATTCTAAACCTAAAGGATTCAGATGAAGGAGGCAAAGGAGCCTTGACATTCTCTCTGCTCTTCCCTGGCCAAGCTACAGCCCTAGCACAGACACTCCACGTGTCCTGCCAAGTCCCCTGGCCTCAGCCACGAGCCAGGGATGATGAAGACTTGTCTTCTCCATCATGCCAGTGCTTAGAGATTTCTGCAGGGTGGGAGAGAAGGCTTTCTTTATAGCTTCTTAAGTCTGTGGGAGTCCTGAGGTTTTTCATCTCCATTGAAAACACAAGTGTTTTAACAGGAGGCAACTTTTCATGTCATCTGCCCCATTTGCCGTGAGCACACTCAGTATTTCTTTGCTAGGACCATTTGTAAACATCTACTAAAATCATACATCAAAGAAGACATGGTTTCACAGCTCAAACCAGCTTCCTCAGTGTTTTCAGTAGGATTCCAGAATGATTTTGTTTTGTGTAACAGCATTGTAATTCCTTTGTTCCTTGGTCCCATTTATCTAGCAGGGATATGTGGGAGAGCCTCAGAAGTTTCTTATCTCAATTTGTATTTAGGGTCCTGAAATTCTTCTTCATTAAAAGATGCATTGATCTTCTGGATGTAATTACATCTGTCTTCCTGTAATTATTAATTTCTTAATAGCTTTATGAAGGGCTCCTTATTCCATCTTAAGTGCCATTTGGATGCCCTTTTTCCTCTTACACAGATTGAATCAGTAATAATAAAGCTTACAGAAATTCGGCAAGTGCTCTACAGATATTGCCTGCAGTGATGGTTTCACTCACCTGTGAAATGCAGCCATCTCTGCAGTGGAAGCCACTGAATATTTTAACAAAATCTTTATGAAAGAACAGAATTATGAAGTGTATGTAAGTATCTCATTTTTGTACCAAACTTTTGTATTTAAGAACTTTCTAGATTTTTGTTGTTCCCAACTTTGCAAACATAACTTGAAGAGTCCTTTACAGGAGAAGGATTTTCCTCATGATCTGATATCCCAATCAGATTCTGTCTCATTCAGCAATTTTTTTGTCTTTGTAGCTATGGTGACCAGGTCACCAGTTGATTTCACCTAGTTAATTTAATTTTTTTCTGTCCATGTGGCAAACTGAAAGCTGCTTATTCTCTGAATGGGGAAAGGGGAGTTGCTTGTGACTCGAGCAGAGAGGAATGGCTTCTGCTCTCTGCATTTAATCCATAGGAGCTGTTTCTCTTATCAAATTGCCTGACATAACTGGTATTTGTTAGCTCACAACATAGTTTTTCCATGTCTCATCAAAGCTCTTTAGGGCTCCTGGAGGAATATAGTAAGTGTTCAGCATAATTTGATAGAAAAACACCTATGGATTGATCAAGAGGGTTCCTTACTTGCCTTGTCTTCTTCAGATTTCTTTTTGGATTTTTGGTTCTTGGGGTTTTTTGGTTGGTGGGTTGGTTGGTTTTTATCTTCTCAAAATAATTTCTGCTGATTTCCATTCTGCACATTGCTGCCCAAGGGATGAAAGCAGTCAGAGAATCTGTGAAACTTTCCCCCTGTGTGGGCACAGTATGCTTCCAATCAGTGAGAAAGGATGAAGTTTACTCAGGGGGTGACTTCCCCCTTCACTTTCCCTGCTGTCAGCAGGAGGGTAATTCCAGCAGGCATAGCCACCACAATACCCTGTGCTATGATGTGTGCATCCCCTCTAATCCTTCCCTTGGCCAGCAGTGAGGGGAGGACACTCACACCCTGCAGCCCATCCAGCTGCACAGTGTGGGTAAATCAAAGTGACACTGATCCTCTGCCACGACTGTCCCTTGCAGAGCTGTGTCCCTCAGCCTGGCAGTTTGGATGGGCTGGCACAGCCATTGGGATACCTGGGGGAGGAAATAAAGCCTGAAACAGAGAAGGCAGTGATCAGGTCTGGGTTGCACTGCATACATGTTGCTTGAGAGAGACAATTATGTCGGGTTTCAGATGGGGGTGGATGGTCCATCTGACCATGGATGTGCTCACCTTCTTGCTAAGAGTGTATGTTTGCAGTCAGTGAGGGTTTAACATGTAGATCACTCCTTGGTCTCTGTTAAATCTTCACTTGCAGTGGCCCTTCCCAAGACACAGGCTGCTCTCAAAATTCTCTTATGCTAATTAACCCTACTCCACTTTTTTCCCATGAAAATCATGGTAGGTAAACGATACCCTTCATATCTTCATAATTTATTAGAGCCAACAGCACTAGATTTAGTGCCATAAGTATAGAATCATATGTAAGAATAAAATCATAAGTACAGAATCACAGAATGGTTGGGGTTGGAAGCAACCTCAAAAATCACCTGGTTGCAACTCCCAGCCATGGAGAGGGACAGCTTCCACTAGACCAGGTTGCTCAAAACCCCATCCAGCCTGGCCTTGAACATTTCCAGGGGTGGGGCATCCCTGTAGAGACAGGTAACATCAGTACAGTCACACTTATTTGCAATTGTTTAGGTCACAAAGCACTACCAAACTGCTCACAGGTGCACAGGTCTCAGCAGCCTGGGTGAGAAGCTGCACCTCCTGCCCCACCTGAGATGCACAGGGTGACAGCCAAGTTCCTGTGCTGAACATGGAATTTGCAGCCCAGCATGAGGCTGGATAACTCCACACTACAAAACCATCCCTTCTGCCCAAGCTGGCACAGAAAGGCAGCAACTGTGTCTGCTGCTCAGCCCACTAAGCGTTGGGAAATGCATCTGATGTGCATCTGTATAAAAATACCAGTTTTAGTGCTTTGAACCTGCTCAAAAATTTGACAACAAAGAATTCTTTGAATTTTTCTTTCTTCTTCTTACTGCAGTAATTATACCAAGTTACACACAAAGGAAAACTATAAATATTCTTTTAAAGTTCTTGACCTGCCTTGGGACAAATGGATTTCCTTTTGCATCCCTACAGCCTTTAAACAAACAGAACTGTTGCCTTCCCTTTGTTTGGGTTCCCCTGCTGATATCAGTTAGGTTTTCATCTGACTCTGCTTTAATTTCCAGTGAGATTCTTTCTCTTTAAACTGCAGGGAATGCAAAACCCTGGTCATTTACTGATCCATGGTACAGTGCAAGGGAGGCTTTTCTGCCCTTCCAATAGTTCCTGCTCGAGCAACTGGGGTTATGGCTGCTGCTAAGGATCCCCTGCCTGTTCTGTTTGGGTTTTTATCCCAGACACATGCTTTCTTCTTTGTCTATGCTCTAAATACCTAGAAAAGCAGTGCAAATCAGTGCCAGCTTTAGGGAAGCATCACACAGGTGAGCCTGAAGTAAGGCACCCTGAAGCCTTATTTCATGAAGCCTTGTTACCTTGAGCACATAGCAGCTCTTCAGCATCCAAGTTCAAGTGCACACAGAGAGAGCTCCTGTCTCAGGCAAAGAGCTTCTTGCCCTATTTGGTATTCCCAGTTGCATTCTGCCCTCCTGACAGGCTTACTGATGGTCTTTTGGCATGGATTCATGTAGGAGCACAGTCATACTGGTGTTTCTTGGTGCTAAGATGTCCAGGAGGACTGGCAGCAATTCTGAGCTTGTCCTTGAAATGGTATTCCATTCCACCCCATTGACCATCTCTTAGCTCACAGAAATTTAGTTTTGTTTTTCTTTTTCTTAGCTCTTCTAATAGATTTGGGGTTATTTTTAGGGTTTTTTGGGGGGATGGGTTATTGTTACTGTTTTTTTAATTGCAAGACTATTACAAAATTGCCATAAGTAATATGAGGCGATTGTTGAATACAGAATGTTTAGATGCCTTTATATTTTTTTTAAATCAGGAATACACATAATATTTTTAGTATTATATATGGGGGTTCAGGTGCTTTTAATAGCCAAGATTTACACTTGGGTTAATTAAAAACCAGGTCTTTTTCTGTTTTGCATCACATATATCAATGTAGCTCCATAAAGAGGAATGCTTTCTTTTGTTTAGATGCAGTGCAAGGCTTTGTTTTCAATGTGTATTTAGATTAGGAGTCTGTCCCTGTGTGTTTGAAAAGATGAGTAAATACCTCTGGATTTTTGGGTTCTGCGCCTGTTTCTGCTGTTGACCCACAGGGTGCACATGTAACCCATCCTCACCCACACCATACCTCTGCCTAATCTTCCAGAGGGAAGGACTGAGCAGCACTGTACAAACATGTCAGGAAGTAGGCTTTTGAGGGAATGACATTTACTTTTCTTCTAATCAAGACTAAAACCAGAAACCCCTGGGGACAAAGGAGGAAAATTGTGTTATGCTTGGATGGATTTAAAAATGCAAAGAAAAAAATCACAAGTTTTTTCAGCATTCGATGCTACATTTAAAATTTGCGGAATATATGCCTAGAATTCAGTTTGAAATGAAAAATCAAAGAAGCTTTGTCACACATTTCCATTACATATTACCAAACCTTCCCCAGTGAAATCTCAGCTGAACAGGGCATGAGGTAACTCGGAGCAGATATAAATTCTATTCCTACAAAACTACATTTTGCAATTCCTACTTTATTTCATCTATGGTTTCTTGAGCAGAACCAATCTAATCACAACACTTAGATTGACAGCATCTGCAAGCATTGTCATAGTAGTAATAACAGTAATAATAATAACTAAAAGGACTGCATCAAGTGTCTCTGCTTGTTTAGCCATACAATTCTCATGTTATGTTTTAATCCTTTTGCTGCTGTCTCAGTTCTTAACAATGCTAGAAGGCAATGTCTGCGACTAAGTATTTCTCAGTCCTAAAATCAACTTCATGTAATGAAAGTAACCCTGGAGACAGCCACTGAGGTCATTCTCCAGTGTTTCATCACAAAGCTTTTTGTATTTACTCCCAATATTATTTTGCTTTATTGTGTTCTTGTCATTGCAGTTATATGCTTCACGTATTTTCATTGGAATATAATCCTCTTCTATGTGGATTTGCACAAGCTGGCTTTTGCAAATGCAATTTATTTTTCAATTGTTTTATCAAAGAGCAGAGCCATCTACCTGGAATAGATGATCTCATTAGGAAATGAAAACTTTTAGCTTTTAGAACAAGTTTGATATTATTTTTATTCATCTCTTCCCCTTTTTCTTCATGCCAAACACATCATATAGTATAATGAATTATGCACACAGATGATGAACTGGTACCAAATCACCTTTCTTCTGTGTAACAGATAGTTTTACTTTGTACATACAGTGGTCTGTCTTCCTGTTGATGTATCCTTGGATAGGGAATAAATTTATGACAGTCCTGCTGAAAAGGCTAATGGAAGTCACAAGCATTTTCCTGCCCTCTGGCAGGTTTCTTGGAACTAAGAATGAAATTGGAAAGTGCCCTGTTGTAATGATGCATTTAAAGTAAATCCCTAAGAATTTTCAGCCATTTCATCTCTGAAACTTTGATTGATTTCAGCTACTGCAGAAAAGTGATTCATATAAGGGAGTTTTAACAAGATTTAAGCAAGTAGAATTTTGAAATTAATTCATTAACAAGACTCATCTCATTTAGGAGTTTAGCATATTAATCAACTCAAAATTTTACCTCTATTTTTTCCTATCTGTTTCCACTGGTATTGGTGTACTTTTGAAACTCTCCCTGACTCATTTTTATCTTGTTAAATTTCTTCAGCTCTAGAGAAAAAATACTGGCTCTTCAGTTTTAGTACTGCATTTTTAAACAAATGCTACACATTTTTCTCTTAAAACTTTGAGATGTTTTAATTCTCATTTCATTTTAATGAAATAAGCCAACTGTACATGTTTAAGTGGAGTCTGAGATACTTCAGCAATGTGATGAGTGAATCTGTTACCATTTTATTTGGTGTATTTTTCTGGACCAAGTTCAGACTGACATTTAAGCTCCTGGCAGTCTATGGTGATAGTCAGACCCAAAAATTCAGATGTTAAGGGTGTTTTGTTCACCATAGCCATGTCATCTTGGTAGACATGGCTATGTCAGATGCATGGCTATAGTGTCCTGCTCTGCATCAGGAAATGTGAATTTAATTTTCACTTCATATCTGCTTGAAGAGGGAAACTCGGCTGCTTTGCCATGCATCTGCTGTTGGGATGACTGGGATCCCAAAAGATCACAAATAACTTTTCAGGATTATGAGGTTTTGGCCTGTATTTGCTAAAATTATTTAGTGTACTTACAAAATTGTACAAGTGCACTAGGTGCCTTCATATATTACCAAAATAATTTTGGTACATTGTTTCATGGGCTTTGTCTTTTTTCTCCAGTCCTTCAGCTCCTTGCTTGTTTGGGTTTGTTTTTGTGTTTTTTTGGTGGTGTTTTTTGTTTGTTTTGCTTTGTTTTTTAAGATAATAGCAGGTTTTATAGTCACAGAAGGATTGTCAGTATGGACAGATACATTAGAGATCATGAAATGGTCTCAGTGAAGTGGTTCCTGCAAGTTTCTTCTCTGAGCATCATTAATGTATTCTGCAAGGCAACTGTGCATATGCTCATTTTAACTTGTTTTGTAGTGGAAGAAGAATTAAACGTATGCTTAATTTGAAGCTCATGTTCAAGTGCTTTGTTGAATCAGGCTCTGTAATAACATTACAGTCTCTTCTAAACAGTGTTTGTCTGTTCCTGTGTTCCTGACTAGACTGAGCATTGTACTGTTTAATTACATCAGAGCCACTGAATATTGGCATTCAGCTCAACCCTAGGTAATGCTTCTGATTTCACTGTCCCCTTATCTAACAGATGTGACATCTTTACACCAGAGTATCTTATGCTCTAAGTAATAAACCTCTGTTGTAATTAATTATATACGAAAAATCAAGGGAACACAGCTCAAAAAGGTATTTTGCCAATAAAGCTGCCGCAAGAGCAGAACTGCATTTTTAAATCAGCCTGAAATTAGACTCAGAATTATGCAACTTCTCAATTAGGGAGACACTTGATGGAAAGTGGAACGAAATTCGTAAGAGCATAGCTCTTTTGAAGTTTCATTAAAATCAGTGGAAAACACAGGTGTTGAAACTAAGCTGACTTGGATGCCTGTCTTGAATTTGGACATATTCTTTTGCAGGTGAACATGACTGCTGACCTGTCTTTGCACAGTGAGTGTCAGCCAGATCAGAGAATAACCCTCATGAGCTGCATGAGGCTTTCATCTGGGGGATGTCAGGAAAAATATCACCCTTATCTGATATCAGGGGGATGAGTAAGGACTGGGTCCCCTCCTCTAGCAAGGATTTCCCAAACTGCTCCTGAGCTGACAAAGGCTCAGGCTCAATGCAGAGAAGGATTTCCTGAATCCTTCAGAATTAGGAAGGATTTCATGGGATGTTAGTAGAATAAAAGTAACATAAACTTTTAAAGATTAGTACAGAATTTAGATGCACAAGGTTTTTTTGTTGAGGGCTGCATATCTCAGGCTGTGTGCACAACTGGGAGGTGGCACAGGAATTATCTCTCCTATCTTCTATAAAAACCCAGAAATTCCACCTTAATTCAGCTTGCAGACATACTAGGCAGACTTCTCTAGGGTTGTAAAAAGGTCAGTACGGAGGTGAAAACCCTTGCCAACCTTCACTTTCACCAATTGAACAAGTTCTGAATACAGAGTAAGTTTTATTACTGTCTCATTCCCCTAAACCTTTCAGAAAATATTAAAAAACAAAAAAGAGGGGCCTCATAACTGTGCCTTTAAACAGAGTAGGGAGTATAATAAAGGCAGTATGAAAACAGGGTTTGAACCAGCAGCTTGACTCTAACCTGACTTTATCTGTTGATGAATGCAAATTGGCATTGTCCCCTTGATGAATTAAATCAAGCTTTGATGAAATACACAAATCAATCAATTTGTGTATTTCAGGTTTCTTGTATAAGCAATGTCAAACAAGATAATGTATCCAGGCCCACTGTGCTCTTTATAAATTCTTTAGCATGTTCCTATTTGGAGTTACACATTTTATGGGAATTGATGATTCGGAATAGATTCATCATTCATTTCACTACCAAAAAGAGCAGGGGGTAGATATGATAAATTGATAACTACAGGCATCAACATATTTTTAATGCTCTTGATCAATTGCTGCCCTCAGACTTCATCTGCAATGCAGGGTGGTTATGGTAGTTCACAGGCCTTAATAACACAACAGTGTTTAAATAAACAACTGTGGGCTTTTCATACATTTTACTAAGTAGACATAGTACATTTTAAAATGCTGCAGTATTATTAAGGAGCTGATGAAGACTGCATTTAAGCTGAGGCAAGACTGTATTAGCAGATTTGCACAATGATAAATGTCTGACACACTGTTCAATCTTGCTGCCCCAAATCATGTGCTGCTAGTTTCTACTTTGAAAACTCTCTCCTGTAAATAAAGATGCTCTATGGCCAGTTTATGGTGGAGTGAGAAGTTATAGGTTCATCACCAGACCTGCTGTTGAACTGTTTTCAGATTTTTCATCATTTTACTACAATCAAATTCCATTTAATTCTAGAGGAATCCCCTTCTCTGACAGTCTCCTGGAGCTGTTTTCAGAGATATTCTGCTTTCACCTACATATCTTTATCCTAAAGGCTTATAGTAATATTCACATACATATTCACATCTATATTCTATATAAATGACTCTTATAAAAATTGTATCCTTTTCTGTTTGGATCACTCCACTTCTTTTTCAGATCTCCCTCAGGTGGATATCTGTTACTGTTATTAGGACACAAGGTTCATTGAAGTGAACAGACATTAAAAGGCTTTGCATTAGCCCTTTCTCCCTTGAGATAAATTTATCTTACCTGAATTAGGCCATGTATGCTCCAGGCAATGCGAGATGATCTAAGGGTAACAGTGGCACAGGAGATCACACAGTCTGGATAGGAAAGTGGGACTAATTAGCCTTCTGCAGAACCAGAACAGAGTATTTCAGAGACAGCATCATGCAAGGGACCCAGAGATGTGGTCTGTACCCCTGAGTAATATTAGGCATTTGTATGGTGTAGATTGTTTCTAGCTTTAACATTTGCACATCACACACCATTGCACGTGTCCACAAGGTCTTCAGTGGCCCCTGCTACCAAAAGGGTCTGTTTAACTCTCTGGAGCAGGGCCAGCAAGGTACAGAAAGTACTGTGTGTGCTAGGTCCTGCTTCTGAGGCAGAACTGTTTGCAAGATCTTAGGAAATGGCAGAAGTTGCCTTGAGTAGTCATCATTATAATTTTTGTTTCTCTCAATTAACATTATCATTTCAGCAGAGAGATCAGAAAGGGCACCAGGCACACAGGTATGGCTCAGGTTGTGTCAGATCACCAAAGCAAAAAGTTTATTTTGGAGCAGTTTCACTCCTGCTACATCAGCCATACTCTGCTGTGCCCCATTTCTAGAGATGGGTCTTTTTGAGGCCCCAGTACTGCACTCATTATTGTGACAGAAAGATGTGTGTTACTAGGAGATCTTGTGGAGTGGGTAGATACAGAGAAAAATATTTACATCTTCGATTGAGTTACCCTCAATTTCAGTGTTGTGAAAGTAAGAAAATGTTGCTCACATCAATGACTTAAAGATTGATCTGCAGTCTGTTCCTTCAGACAAGCTGAATGCATGCTTAGAATTAAATGTTTAAAATCTTCTCTGCCATTTACCTATTACAGAGCATTGTATCATACATCTTGTGTCTGTCTAAATTACCCAGTTTGAAAGGTGAATAAATAGTTTTCCAAGAGGATAAGAATTAAATGCCTTCTCTTTCCTTCATCACAAGATCAGCCTTTAATTCACAGAATCACAGAATATGCTGAACTGGAAGGGACCCATAAGGATCATTGAGTCCAGCCCCTTCCTCTGCACAGGATATTCCTGAGAGTTACACCATGTGCCTGAGAGCATTGTCCAAATCCTTCTTGAGCTCTGTGACCACATCCCTGGGGAGCTGTTCCAGTGCCCAACCAGCCTCTGGGTGGAGGAACTTTTTTCTGATGCCCAGCCTAAACCTGTCCTGGCACAGCTTCAGGCCATTCCCTTGGTTCCTGTTGCTGTCACCACGGAGATCATCACCAGCTGCATCAGCACCAAAATGGAGATATTGGTAATTACTCAACTTGAGGGTATATCATGTGCAACATTACAGGATTCAGAGCCACTGAGAGTGGAGCAGGTGGTGTCTGAGCACAGAGCAGCCCTGAAAATATCATGTGTGTTTTGATTCAGCTTGTGATTCTACACTGTGCTGGTCACCTCTTCCCAGCTGCACCCACCAATGTTCTCTTCTCCTGAGGATGTCCAACAGCATTTTCCCAAGTGGTGAGATGTGGTGCAATAAGAGCAGTACACAAAGAACGTGCCTGGGAAGGAGGAACAAGACAGAGGGAAGAAAATCTTGGGAAGTTTTTTTGAAGAGAGGTTGTGTCATATCCCGCAGTCTGCAGAGACATCTTGCTCATTTTCATGCTTTCATCTACATAAATTAATTCAGCCTACATCTGGATCCCAGAATTTTAGGAACACATCTAGTATTCTGTGGTGCTAAATCCTTATTTTGTTTTGCTCTTATTTGCAGTGAAATTAAAACTCAGCAAAGTGTAGAAGCAATTCCTTGCACTCTTCAGTTGTGACATTTGCCTTTTTGGCTGACACAGGAAATTGAAATAGAGATGCTAAGGTTTGTGCTGAGGAACGTGGTGTCCGCAGTAAAGAACAGCTAAGGTCCTCTAGGGTTCAGTGTTGTGGAGACAGAATTTGTAATATGTCACTGCTGGGTTTCACAGTCATTAGTGTTTGTTTGCACTGATGTTATACTGCCCATTTTTTTAACCTTGTCAAGTGTTTCTCAAGTTTCAAGCTATTTTATTTCATCAAAGCACAAGAATTGTTCACCCTCTATAAATGCTAGTTAAGTCTGTGATCTACAGAAGAACAGATTTTGAACAAATCACAGTTTTTTCTTGCTGGTCTCCTAAGTGGCACAACCCATAGAGCATCACCTAATAATTCTTGCATAAAAATTTACACTTGGCCTAGAAGAACATGTGTCAAGAATGTTTCACTGTGATATAAAAATTGCTAAGGAATCATGGTATTTTCCCCAATATTCAGTTTTTGATCAAAAGTGCTAATACTGAACGTCCTAGATGCCTCATTTCACTTTGAAAAGGTTATGGTTCATGCAAACTCCTTAACAATATTATGTGTTAAGCTGTTAAGCACTGTGTAGTAAGATGAATGTTAAACATATCAGATTGACATTAGATATTCTTCATACAATCTAGTAAAGTTTGAGGGTGGTACAGCAGAGAAATTGGTGGAGGAACAAAAGGGAATTGTTATAAAGGGAATTGGTTTTTCAAGAGATTTTCAAGACACTATTTGATGTTTTTACTTCTGGAATTAGCTAGTAGATGACCAGAAGCATTAACCTGTGGGGTGATGTTCCCATGTCTGTGTCCTGGCTAGGACACAATCATTCACTGGTCAAAGACCTGAAAATTATTCCAACAAAAATATGAATGAACTACTCTGAGGCTCTATAATAGATGGTTTTAAAAAAAGGAGGAATAAGATTAGAATGTTTCTATGGCAAATAACAGGCCATTTCCTTAGTATGCAAAGCATTTATTTTTATGCAAGCTGTGTTTGTGCGGTTTCTCTGGACAGGAATCCAAAGCAGCTGTGCTTTTCTATTTGAATTCCTCCATAGGTTATAATGAAGCATGCTCCCAAACTACTGAACAGCATTTAAGGCTCTATTTTTAATCTTGCCATTCTTATCTTGTTCCAAACTGCCCAAGTTTTCTGTCTCATGGATATTAAGTTGACAACAGAATTAATAATAAGAAGGAAGGGAGGAAAGGTAGAATCTTGTTATTCCATAATGCAGTCAAGCTTCCATTATTTTCCTCTTGTTAACTGCACACTGGAAGCAACTGCCCTCTCTCTTTGCTCTGGTGTGGAGGGTATAAAAGTAGAAAATTCTCTCTAGACTGAAGAAGCAATCACAGAGATAGAAAATGTCCAGAAACAGTATCCTGGGTAGAAAGGATATGTCCTAGATCCTATTGTGTGTTATTCCAGTGTGTTTGCAAAAGGCTGAAGTCGAGTGAAGAATGGAGTTGGTTCATTGCCAGACTGAAAAACTGATGCTAATAATGAAAAGACTGTTTTCAAGAAGAGACATTTTCTGGAACTGAGCATGTCATTTTGAAAGAAAGAGCCTGAATGCTTTGTTTAGAGAGCACTGGTGTAAGGTGGTCTGGCTTTACCAAATCTAGATGCCTGGGTGTGAAAATAGATAAAGTATATGGACTAGTTCTCTCAAAATCATGCCTGGAAATGAGAAGTGAAATCATCCCCCAGCTCCAGCAGGGCTGGGTGCAGGCACAGTGCTGATGGAGAAGAGAGCTGGAGGAGTGGCTGTGCAGTATCCATCACCTGTCAGGGAATGTGTCCTTGTCCTGCCCAGCTTGCCTCAGGGTGTCCTAGGACTTCTCAAAGCTCCACTTCCCAATAGCTCCAAACCAGGAATCTGCTGCTCTTTGCTATCCCACTTTTCTTCTCTCAGTGTGAATCTCATCTTGCAGGGAACTAGGAAGCACTTTCCTGTCAGTGGAAATCATTGCAGCATGCCAGGATAAGGGCCTTGGGAGAGAGCAGCTAAGAACTTTGTGATGCAGAGGCACTGGGCTGGTCAGAACACTTCTAAGAGAGGTCTGTCCATCTCTGCTCTGCTGCCTTTCTCCAGAACTGGCTCTTCTGCACTGACAGCAGATTAGTTCCTGCTGTAGCAGCAAGGTTTAGATCCTTCTGCACTGCAAAGGATATAAATTAACATTTTATCATGCTTACCTCCTGTACCTGACCCCGTAAAATATCCATTTCTTTACAATGTTTCTCTTTATTTTAGTGGCACTCTTCCCTTCAGCAGACACAGATTTTACCATCACAATATTGCATCTTATTCCCTGGAGCATTTATGGAGTATGTGTCACAAGTTTAATGGACTGAGAACATAATTTTTCTTATCTTATTAAAACTTTGATTGATAGCACTTGGCCATTTTTATTTTTCTTATTTTTTTTAACAATGAATTGCAATACAAAAAATATTTTAAAACCCACCAGAACCTGGTGGGCCAGATTCTCCTGTCAGCTACATCTCAAAATATCAAACATTACTGGCATTTTCTTTGAATTTCTTGCTGGGTGAGAAATGCCTGGGAGCAAATTGGAATGATCTTGTACCAGAAAGGGCAAATTCTCTGTTGGGATTTGTACTTTTTTTTTAGAGTGTTAATCTAATTTGCTGTATAATCTAATGATTATTTTTCCATGTGAATGTAGAATTTACTTGGACAGTGGGAAAGGAAGATTTCTAATATGTTTTGTACAAATAGGAGATCAGACTTGACTGAAAGAGAACATGTAGTGTTGATGTGGAAATTCTTGTTATTGTTTTTCCAGCAAATATTTCTTTTTAAGTTACACTTTTAGGCTGGCTGAATTGGTGGTACCAAGGGATAATGAGAAAAACCTTTCAGATAATAAAAGATAAAATAAAACAGAAAAATCAAAACAATTTAGTCAAACATTTTCTAACAAATAAAAACATTTTCAAAAAATGTTTGAAATATATCCTCTGAAAATTGCCAGGAATGTAATTCAGAGAGGAGTAAGAAGTGGGTTAAAGATACACCCCCACAAAAGAAAGGACAAAATTCTATTTCTCTAGAGGTAATTACAGCTGTCACTTGACTGACATCTTTTTCATGTTCTTTTTTTCTCACTGCATAATATTAAAATAAAAATAATTGGGGATGGAATCCAAATATATGGGTTTTTGTAGGGTTTCAGCATCTGATATTTAGAATCAATAATTTTCTGAGTTTTCTTGGGAGATCAGTGAACACTGCAAGCCCTACAGTGTGGCTGTGATCATGACATGTACCTTGACAAATGAAGTTAACAACTATGCACTGATATATTGAGATTTTTCCCAAGGAGGTGGTCTCATGCTGTTTTCTATTTTCTGTATGTGTTGCCTGCATGATTGAATGTTGCATTAGTCCTGAGATTTGTGGGGATGAATTCAAGTATATAATATAAATACTGCAGGTAATGTATGGCCGTGGGCAATCCTTTACTGCCTGAAGGGTATCTACCAGCTAGTGAAGGGCCTCGTAAGTTGAAGTAGAAACCCAGAGGAATCTGTCAAAATAATTTAAGAGCATTATGTGCATTCATCCATGTTTTCAGAAAACATTTATTTTTCCCCCCGTGCCTGCTGTGGGACACAGTCCATCCCAGCTAACTGAGTGAACCCATCTCCACAGAGGTGGGCACTGTTTATGAGTAGAAACTCCCTTCACACCAGCTTTCACCTCTGGAAAAGTCTTTGGCAGTCCCCAGAAGGAAGGCATACCTGGAACCTGGCAGCACTAAGGAGAAATGGGAGCAGGGCAGGAGATGAATCTTCTGACTGAAGACACTGATGTGAAATTAGAAGAAGAAATGTCAGGTCCAAACTCTCACTGATATCAAATGCAAATGGAGCTGATGGATTTTTTTTATCAGGTGTACAGAAACCTCTGACCTTCCCTGTTTTCCTGGGGGCAGTGGCTAGGGAGGCAGTGGATCACATTATACAAAACAAGCAGCTTTAATTCTGCTGGGATAGCTCAATGTATATTAACATTAATGAGCTTGGAAAGAAGGGAAAGAAGAGGAGAGAAAAAGAAGTGGCCTTGCACTACCTCTCCCCATCTTAACATGATTTTCATTTATGGCCTTTTCATCTCAGCATCCTTATTTGTCTGTCTGCAGATGAACCTGGGTCTCTACTGAGCAATATTCCAGAAGGGAGTTGGCAATATTTTTTATTTCCCATGGTGCTGGTTGCCTCACCAGTCCACAGCTAATGAACAGAAAAGGGTACTTCAGTGTTCACATCTCAGAAACTCATGAAATGTAAGGATCTGGGCTGAGTTTTGGGTATTTTTTAATAATCAAGGAGAACAGTCCTTTTTCACTTTTCCTTTTGACTAAAACATTCAGACTGGGATTCATTTCTTTCCTTTTCCGACTGAGAAACACCAGTTCTAGTCCTCCTCTAAGTGATCTTCAAAAGTGTCTAAATTCCATGTGTTAGAGACATGCAATAAATCAAGGTATTCCACTGAAAATTATGGTAGAGGATTATCCTCACATGGAGTTAGGTATGTGGAGTGTGGTCATTCACAAGTCAACAAAAGATTTTGGCTAGCCTGCTCAACTAATATGTCTTACTTACTGCATAAATTATTTGTGACTAATTTTTTCCTTTTATCAAAGAAGATAGTCAAAATGCTTTTGTTCCATCTATTGCTTATGACTTCTTATTTTCAGGTTTCAGAATTTCATTTGTAAATAAGGTTTTTACACTGCTGGAGTAGTTCTGCAGGCAGTACCTGGAGCAACAATATAACACATCTAATGAACACCACAGTATTTCTAGTTGCTAAGCAGGATTTGGAAATCTTTCCTGCTTACCTAGCACGCTCTTTGAAGAAACATGTATCTAATGAAAGCAAAAAAGCAAGTGTCTTGAAGTTTTACTGGACCTCTTCCCAGAAAATGGCCTCACCTTGAGGCTTCTAAGCCAGCTTTGCTCCCTGTGAACAGGCTGTTAAGGGAGAGCCAGGCTTTCCCTGGGGAAAAGAAGATTGCACCATCATCATGGCTGTGCTTTAGCTGTCTGGGTGTAGAGGAGCAAGTCAGAGTTAAAATCACAGTCTACTGCTGCTTGAGTTTACAAGATGTTTCTGCAGCTGGCCTCAGGCTTGGGAAGCACTTTGTTCTTGTTATAAATTTGTATTGTGATATTGGCTTTCGTAGATGAATCTTATATGTTAAATACTTTTTAGCTATGTATGTACTTTTTTCTTGCTAATAAGTCTTAAGCTTAAAAGAATTTCCTAGGTACAAGGCAAGGAAACCCCAGAGGGCAAGGACAGTGGGGCCCAAGCTGTTATCAGGAGAACAATAGAGCCCAAACTGTTATCAGCAGAAGATAGGAAGCCCAGCTGCCCTCAAAAGGAAGGATGAGAGGCCCGGATGGTTATCAACAGTGACCATTTGCAAAAGAAAGGAAACCAAACTCCAAAATAATGCTCATCAGCAAGAATAATGATGACCAGCAAAAATAAGTGCTGACCAGAAGAAAATAAAAACTGTGCAAAAGCATGTTTTAAGAAGGCGGAACCAGGGAGGGGACATGTTTGAATATGCATTAAACCATTATAGCAGGAGGGGATAAAAAGAGTGTTCCCAAGATACCAGGTGTGTTCCTGGCAAGCCACCAGGGCACCAGGCCGTTTTAACCCTTTGCTTTATTTCTTTTGTCTCCTAATTGTCTTTTGTTTATATTAAATTCTTTTTATAATTTATGAAGTGAATCTCGTTTTTAATATTCTGCTCCTCTTCCTTTCCATGAGTGTGGCACACAGGGGCAGAGCAGTCCTGCAGAATTCTCTTCCCTCTTAGAGTTATCCACACATCCACAGCTGCTCAGTCCTCAGGAAGAAAGAAAGAGAGGACTGGGTTAATACAACTGCTGGAGGTGTCTAAAGAACCTCACGTGCCTGAATTATTGATAGGTGATTGCAGACATTTGTGTAAAACAGACACACATACATTTCTAAGTTTAATGCCAGCAGTTAAACATTAATGATTCTTTTATTAAAAAAGCTTTTTGTCAATTTAGCTCCGGTTATAGAATCCTGGAGGCAAGAAAAAGGCATAAGAAACCATTAGGATTTTCTGGGTGATTAGGGATGCTCTATGCACAAGAGAGTAATCCCAGTCTCAAATTTCAGTCCTCAGAATAAGGGAAGAGGGACAAACTATCCCTTGGCAGCCATGGCACCCTGCCAGAACACCAAACAAAGAGGGCATGGAGTCCTTTACAGAGCATCTCCAGTGTTCTGCATACACAGATTAAAAACAAGGCAAGCTACAAACAGCAGGCATTTCCAGAGGGGATGGAGGATTTACTTCTTGCTGTCCATCTCAGTGCTGTTCTAGCTGTAGTTTTGGGCTGGCTCCATTCAGACAATGACTGATCAGGGTCTTTGCCAGTCTAGCAATTGTCAGGGATCTGCAGCTCCAAACAACTTCCAGCTAACACAAAACTTCTTGAGCACTGTGCTAAAGCTTGCAGCAATAGCTCCAGAGGATTTTAGCCAGTAGGGCTTGTTTTTTTCCTAATGCAATTAACACTGCTATCCATTTGTCCCTGGAATGCTTTCCTGCATTGCACTATCCTGCCATGCTGGTGCTTTTACTGCAGTGTCTAGTTAATTAGCACTCGGTCTGTCTTCCTGATACTTTGGTTCCAGTCTCATTACATTATGCAAATCTGCATCTTGCTGAATCTGCCACGTTTTAGGCCACATGCTGAAATAATCAAAACCCCTCTGCATCCCATTGTTGTTGTCCTTCCTATTTCTGGGTTTTATTAATTTCTGTGCATGTGTGTGTGCATGTGCGCTTTCTAATTTAGAAGCTATTGAAATCTTAATTTCAGTTCTCACATAAACTGTAACATTGTCATTCTAAGCAGATGATATTAAATGACCAGGTTTCTTTTCCTAAATGTTTCTGTCTGAACCTCCTATTTTTGATAAATATTTATCATTTTAATACTCAGTGTCATCTTCCCTCATTCATTTTCTCCCAGGCAGAAATGTCTGAAATGGGATGTGGGTCTCTTCTTGTGAACAGAAATAAATAAAAAAAAAAAAAACAGAAAAAAAACCCCAAAAACAATCCACACATTATTTCAGCATCTAAGAATTAAATATTAAAGTGAAAAATAAACTTGGAACTTGCACCTTGAAACTTAAGCAAACAACTCAGGTAAAGCAAATACATAATAAATAAATTTAAATAATATAATAATACAATTTATAATAAATAAATAAACATGTTAAATAATGGAAAAATAATTAAATTATTTGCAGCCTGGTCTCCAGTGTGCTGGGAATGTTCAGAGTACCTGAGAAAATGAACCTCTTATTCAAGGACTTTTTCAGTCAGAAATGCTTATAGACAGTGTTGCATACATACCCCCTGAAAGACTGAAATCTTGAAGAGAGCTTTATAACTGGAATTGGTTTTTTATCATGAAAAGTTGAAACAAGTTTCTTGGCAGCCTACTGAACTGTAGGAAATCCAATATTCTGCTGATTTTTGGTTGTCAATCACATGCCATTACAAGATTGGTGGGATTAGGATCAGCAGGATAACTGGGACTGCAGCTAAACCTGCATTTTATAGTGCCACAGTGCTTTGCTTTGTCAGTAATGATGACTGCACCTAGAAACCTTGAGCAGTGAAAACAGACAGCTTTAAAATATGGCTAATGCAGATAATCACCTGTCCATCACAAATGACTCCTGTGAGCTAGACTTGTTTTCTACAAGCAGATCTCTTAATTAGCTGTGCTCTGGCCCTTAGAGAAGAGCAAATGCTGGGTGAGAAGGTCCTACCTGCTCTGCAGTCCAAGCAGAGGGCAGAGAAAGCAGCAATGCAATTCACTTGCACATAGTCAGGAGAAAGGACCTCAGTCTTCTGTCTTTTTTACTGTTCCCACAACCCAACAACGCTCTCATATTCTCTGGACCTTGGCACTATCAAAGTAGTACTTGTTTCTTTTTTCTTCTGCTTCTGAGCTGCTACAAAAGAAGCAATATTTTGAAGCAAAAGATGAAACAAATTTCATTTCCTTATTTGTCTTACTAGAATGTCTCTGAACAAAATGGATCAAGCTGCTAATTATAAGTCAGCTTACACTCAGAGATTCAGAGATTAAAGAGAAGTTGTTACTGTAAGAGGAGACATTTCATGCACCTCCTGTCCTGGAAGAGCTGCAGGGCACACTAAAGGAGTAAAATTGAGTGAAATGATACAGAACACACTACATGTTGGAGATTTGCAGTGATCTTTAGTGATGAAAGCAACAAGAACAGTGCCAACCAGATAAAAATTATGATTTGCTAATTCTCTGAACTGGTATGACAGTACTTCCAGCTCCACAGCAGACAGTTCAGACATTTAAATGCAGAATGAATCTTTGATATCTCACCATGGGAGATGGGAAATTTGTCTCCAAACAGGAGCTCATAAGTGCACTCTGAGTTGGTCATGAGTGTACTAAGACAAAATTTGATGAAAAGCACATGTAAGAATTTATTTGAGAAACACAAGTTTAGCTTCTATCTTATGTAGCTGTCTAGGAAAGCCAAAAGGTGTAAGAGTAATTAAGAGATATGAGAATCTTACTTACTGTCTCCATCATAAATCTATCACAGCTGACATATAATGAAAGTTTCAGAGATAAATAGATCAGTTTCTCAATAGAGTGTTTTCTCAAAAGGCTGGTTAAAAGTTTTCAGAGAGGACAGTTCTTGCCATTCTTTTGCATTTGGTCTTTTATAAATGAGAGCTTTTTAAAACCTGTACATCCTCCTGATTGATATAAGGAAGATATAAGGAACACCTGGACTCTGGTCCTGATTTTTTCTTTGCTTTAAACAAAGTATTTGGTGTGTATCCTTTCACACAGGATTTGATCACTATTGACTTTTCTGATGCATTAGGAAAATAAGTCAAAACTCGTAAGACATTTGAGATCTCATTTGCAACTCTTCCAAGTCTCTGAGGGTGTTTAGGCTGAACTGAATACCTTTGACTCCTTTAGAAGCCTCTCTCAAGGATCAGAATTGCAGTCCACTTTCAGGCATTGTCTCTCTTTTCTCAGTGACCTTCTGCAGCCATGAGATCTGATTTAGAGATCTGATTATTGACATTACAGCTGACAATATGCATTTGCTGCCAGGGCCTGGGCAAGACTCCTTTGCAGATGAGCAGTTTCTCATCATGGGAGATGATAAAGAGGGGGGGAAAGCAAAGAGACAAACAAAACCCTTGGCCAGCTCACTTATTGAGTGAAGCTGGCATTCTGACAGAAGCAGTTAATTAGGTAATAATTTATTCACTGATTATCAGCACTGCCTGCCTAAAACCACAATGCAGCACTTGTATTGGAGCAAGCAGAGTATAACTTTATAGTATACTTGTGTTGTCAATTACCTGCCTAATAGGCTTGTAATTGAAACAACTATTATCATGCAGTTCCCATAATAAGCAAAAATCACTGTAAAATAATGCATGAAGCCCCACTAAGTCTGTGGAGAGCATGTATAAATCATGCAATCAACAGCAGCTTACTTTGTGAATCCCAAAAATTGATTAAAAATAATTACACTTCCCCCAAGAACTCTTTACAGAACCGTCTCTCAAATTCAGGAAGTTTTGGATGAGAGTCTGGATCTGTTCAAGCCAAATCCCAAGCCTATGAACTCAATGGATAGTTTGTCTTCACTTCATAAATGTTTGAACCAGGCCTTTAAAAGTCAAAGCATGCCCAGATGCATACATTATGTCACATGCTGAACTTTAATAACAACAAAAGCAAAAAACAGGTCTGAAGCCAACCTCACCGGCTGCCTTCCCAGAGACAAGGGAGTGTTCCTCTGTCTGGTCTCACCTGCTCCACAGCTTCCCTCTCAAACTGCTTGGAACAGGGAGAGAGACAGACTCAGGTGTCTGATATTTCTTTCCCTCCATCTGTTTCTAGTGGAGCAGTGGAGCTCAGGATGACCTGAGAAGTTCAAGGAAGCACATTACCTTTGCATCCTTCTCACAGCATAATTGAGTAGAGAAGGCAATCACAGGCCAGGTAAAACACAGAAAGGGCTAGGATGTAGAAACATTTAGGTATTTTACTGATGAGGGGACTATAGTTTTAATATAATCCGCACAAATTTGGCCACTAACCAGATTAACACACCAAATTCCTTGAAGGAAATAGTGCTGCACACACTTCAGGTTCTTGATAAAAACTTGAAATGTGCTGCAGATTTCCCTCCTAGTAGACACTGTTCCTTACTGTGAAGATAAGAATTATCTGCACTTGTGAACCAAATGGTGAGTCAAGCATATATTCAACTCATTGCTAATGTTACTAGGAGCGTATTACATTCTGAGGGCAGAGAAAAAGAAAACACACTTATTCCCCAGGCAGAAATATTGACAAGAAATTCTGACCTTTCTTGGTTTATTTAAGTCATTTAACTAGCCACTTCTCATACCATATAGCAGCTAAGTTAGCTCAAGAGAAACTTGAGACAGTTTTCCTCATGAAAAACCCAATGAGTTAAAGACTAACTACTTGAAAGTAATCCTGATGAAACAGTGGGACCTCTTTCATTTTCTTCCCTCTATTTTAATACCTTCATTTAAGTGAGAAGATTTGACTTTATAGAATATTCAATGTTGCTCAAAAATAAAAGACTTCCACCCCCAAATTTTTATGATTAAACAGAATGCCTTATTCTGCCTTGGTCTAATTTGTATAATAAATTAGCCATTTCACTGTGGATTCCTAAATGATAGTTGAGCCAGTTAGCAAGTTCTACTTCTTACTGCAAAACTAATTCTTAGCTTCAAATATCTCCTGGATGTGTACATTAGACTTTGATATTTCCTGTTTATCATAATAAAATTTCCTACATGCATGTCCTACCTATAAAAGGACAACAGTTTTATTTTCTTCCTGTAGCATTTAAGTCAGTATTTCTGCTGTCACCACATACCTCCACCGAGGATGTTCAGCTGAGTGGGGGCTATTTCCAGGTCAGTTACATCCAATTAAATCCTCTATGTTTTCCTTCATGTTTCTTCTGTGCTCTTGCAGGACCGTGCTCTGACCTCTGGGATGGGCTCTCCCTGGAGATGTGGCCTCCAGGTCCAGCCTTTCACTGCACCACTCTTCTCTGTGCATGCCTTCAGACACACAGTGCACAACAAAGGAAATTAAGGCCTTAACAGAGCTAAGAAATGCAGTATTGAGGACACTGGAGAGTGGAATCTTCCAGAAAGCAGCCAAGTGCTGGTAAGTGCTTGATCAGGTCCTTCTCCCTCCTGCTTAGGGGGATATGGGTTCCTGTCTTTGTGGCAGCTCTCCCAGTATGTTGTGCTCCCTGCACCACAAGTATTCAACACTGGAAAACCAAGTTCTTCCTATGATCAGAATGGAAATTTAGCTCCTATACCTGTCCTCAACTCACAGATCCTTGCAGCTGGCTGCATAAAAGCTTTACTTCCTCAGATGTGCCACAGAAACCAGGAGAGGAACTCTCTGGGACTAGGGCAGTGGCCTGCTGTGTGTTTTTGGTGGGGGCAGATTGTTTGCAGAAACACAATTTACAGCTTGGTCACGAGCGGTCCAGATCTTCTCAAAGTATCATGAAAAGCAAATGTTCTGCATAATCTGATACAAACATATTAAATGCTGTTACAAGATGTTTGCTTAAATGCTTGATATTTCAAAGCTCTCCACAGTACATATTTGAACAACCAAAGAATATCAGGACCTTCATCTTGGCTCGGTCTTGCATTATTCTATTATTAATCCTGTTTGTTGTAGCCCATTCTTTAAGTATTTTGTGCCAAGTTCTGATGTGAAATTGGGAAGTGAAAATAGGAGATTTTTGTGCTCACCCATTTGTGGTGTCTGCCTCTCCCAGACAAAGAGTGGACTGAGCTCTTGCAAAGGTCCAGCCCATGCAGCTGGGCAGAGACCACTAAGCTCTGGCAGATGTTCTGGAGCTTTCCTCTTCTGAGGGGCAATATTCTGCCCACAGATAAGGAGGAAGTTGCTAATGCAGCTTGGTTGTGAGAAAACAGTTCCAGAAGGTTTTATCCCAAAGGAAAAGGAAGGATGTTGTTGTAGCTGTAGCTATAGGTGTAGATGCAGACTAGGTGCAGATCAGGGTTGCTCTGACCTTCCTTGGAAGCTCTTCCACATCCCAGTCCCCCTGGCAGCATGCACTTAGCTCCCAGCTATGCTCCTGTTTGTCCCCTGCTGCCCAGAGGAGCACAGCTGTCTTATTTATCTCATTTAAAGTTTCTCCAATTGCTGCAGCACTTCTCTCTGAAAACCCCTTTGTCAATATCTCTTCTAGCGCCCTGGAATGAGTGTAATAGTCCAGGTGCAGCCACAGTCAAGCTGTACAGAGGAAAATTATTGACTTTTTTTTTTTCTCTATAATGTAATGTCTCTCTGGCCATAGCCTAAGATTGCATCCCCTTCCTTTATCTGCTCTCACATTGCAAATTCATCTATGATTTCTCTATTGCTAGCCCTCAATCTCTGCCTAGAGCACTGCTTCATTCCATCGAATATAGCATTAATTTGTTAGTGTTTATAGACCAGGGAGTGCTACTGTGGGAGAGGTGGGACTAGATCATGTACAGACAATATAATATCGATGGCAGCCAGACAAAGAGACAATTGACAATTCAAAAATAGAAGGGAAAGGAGGAACAGAAGACAAAATTTAGTGAGTAATAGATCTTTCATTTCTGTGGTAGACCAAAGATTTAAGAAATTGCTCACAGTTTAATGGCAAAAAACCTTTTTAAAACACAAACACAAATTCTAAAAACCAGTAAAATACTCATTTTAAATATCACTGAGGCATTTTTTTTTAACTTGAATTAATAGTTTTGAGATCTTTCCTTTCTTCTCGACTTCTGTTCTCTTACTGTCACATAATTATTTAAAAATCTCTTTCCAAGGGGAAAAAAAATAGCTTTTAAACTGCTTGTTTACATCCTTTGAAGAAAAAAAATTCAGTTCAAAGATAAAACTTTTAATTATATTTTTATATATATTTTCAAATTGTCTTCTTTTTACTTAACAATATTAATCAAATCAGTATTAGTAGCTAAGTTCCCGTCTAGTTCTTACTTCCTTCAAGTAAGTAACTTTCAATTTTGGGAAAACTGACAAATGATTGTCCACTTAAATACATAATATACGATCAGAGAGAAAGAAGCTGAACAGCTGAGTGTGCAATGAGCAAGAAGGGAAGAATCAAAGGGCAGAAATACTGCAAACAGACAAAGTGGGAGATGGAAATAGGTTAAAGTAGAGGGTGAATTTGAGGATTCCCAGGGAGAGAAAAGGGATAATATGCTAGGGAATGTGAATAATGTAAAACCATGGACTATCAGTTCACACCCAGGGGGAAAAATAAAAGAGGTTTTCAAGCCAGATGTCCAGATGTCATGCACTTCCACTGCAAGAGACGAAGAGAAGAGCCTTGACAGGAGAAGCTGCACCTGAGATCAAAATATCTCTTCAGATCAATGCGTGTTCCTTCACTGAAGACATGAGGTGGTAAAGGTGACCAGACTCCCTAATCAGACTTACTGCTTAGGTGAGATGATGCCAGCCTAGACCTTTTAAAAAGTGCAGTTATGTTCTTTTGCTTCATGGCCTCTTCATGCTTGTGATGCCTAAGCTTGGGGAAAAGCCTGGTGAGCAGGGATGGCTCATTTATAGTATTATATGGAGAGTTGTATCATAGGTCATGGAATGCAGGGATAAATTCAATAAACCCCATCATGGTTTCTCGATGAATTACACAAATTGCTGGCAACAGGCACTTAGGCTACTGGCATGGGTATGTGGGACCAAAAGACAGGCTCAGATAATCAAACAAAAAAATTAGAAAACAGGCCTGAGTGCACTAGAGGATCAATTCCCCTTAGTTCTGCTGCCCGATTGATCCTGCAAGAATAGTATTACCCATCCTTAGGGTTTTGCAGTGGGACAGACAAGCCACCACTGGTGTCTGCATATTTTTGTTGTGGATCTCAGTGCCCAGAGGAGGACATTAGACAATTATACCAGCTCTTTGCTTAGCTCTAGGCTGCAGTGGGGACCTGATTTGGCTTATCTGCCCTGTCAATCCCTGACTTGGTCCTTTCTGGATCAAAATCTTCTTGACTAAGCATTGAATTGAAGGCAAAGACATTCCAAGGTCTGGATCATTTTTCCATATCCTCTCTTCATTAGCTTTGCTGAAAGTGTTGTAAGTACTATTCTCCCAGTTCAGTGTTTTGAAAATATTCATTCTGTTGTTTACATCTTTTGGAAAAGCTGTGTGCCGGCACCTCTGAAGCACAGCACATTAAACTGGCACAGAAGTAAATTATAGCTCTTGTAAGACTGCTTTGTTTCAGACTTTTTTCTGTACATGTTAAATAGTCAATTTCGGCAATTTCCAGAGCCTTTTCATTTCCAAAAGAAAGTTGGCTTCCAGAGTAACCCTTATGCATTATTCCAAGTAAAATCAGAGCCAGCAGGCTGCCATAGAGGCTTAACATTCCCTGCTTTGAAACAGGACAAACATTTGGGTAGAAGGAAGTGTCATGTTCATTTTCTTTTGACTGCCACAAGATGAAATTCTGGTGTTGTTTTCACAAGAGCTAATGAATGATAAATCCAGAGTCATTGCAAACCTGGGTGCCAAGCAATGTCAGCGTCCCACCAGTTATCTCATCAAGACTTACTACCAAAAAAAGCTGCAGACCTGGGCTCACAGTTCTGGCTTGAAAAATTGCAGCTGCAAATTCCTGGAGGATCATCCTGTGCTCATCCTCAGGAAACACTTTCCTGAATCTGCTCTTACCTGCAGGACTGTTCCCTCTGCTGCTGAATCACACCATCCTCATTCCCTGTGCAGTGCCTTAATGTCCATGAAGGATATTTCCTTTGGCTGATGTTGTGTCTGAAACAAGTCTCCCTTGGGTTTGTTCTGTGAATCCATTGCTGCATTGCCAAGAGGAGTATTTTTGCCAATAGATATCAAACCTCCCGATTCTGAAGCTTTTGATTAAAGTGAATTTAGAATCATCTAGCCATAATAACTAAATAGTTGTCTTGGTGGTTATTATGTATTTACTGTGAGACATCTCATCCCAGAGGCAGATTGCATGAATCAAAGTAATTGTACGTTGTGAGGACTGGCAATGATGACTTTAGCTGCCCTCACTACACAAACTTGTGAGCTGTTGTGTAAGATATGGAGTGAGAGAGCATGCCTGCTGTGGCTGAGGCACTCTTGAGTGAAGAATATGTCTGGCATCTTTGCTCTTCCCAGGAATTCTCTCCTTAGTGACTATATCTACTGCTTCATTTGAAAAATAGAATAAATAATAATAAAAAAAGGCTACAGAATAGCAAAGTACTGCTTTGCATAATGTTGAAAAATTAGAATAAGGTCTAATCTAAATCTAAACCCTTAGATTAAAAAACAAAACAAAACCCAAAACCAGTTAGATTTCTCCACTTACTATCATCTTTTAGTCAACTCCCAGTTTCAGTGGAGTTCAAACCTCGCTTCTCAAATTGCAGATTACAGTCAGGACACGAACTTTGCTTTAGGCTGGGGCTTTCAGCTCATCCAGACTCTTGGCTCTGTGGCACGACCTGGAAGCCCAGCAGGGCCTATTTGTAAGGCAATAAGGCAATCTGAGGATTGGCTGCCTCACTAGAGCCCAAATGAGAAGTGAGCATCCCCACACTTTACAAAGCTGTTTGGCAAGAAACTAGGCAGGGAACAACAGGAATTTTATACAAATGGATTACATTATGAAAATAATTTTCAATATATTTTTTTTTTCTGATAACAATATACCTATTTGATCATTCTTACAATGCCTTACCTCTGATTTTGCAAAGCTTATTTTAAAATGGTGTATCTGCAGAATTGCCATTCTTCTTTCCAAATTACACTTTTTTTTTTAAAGGATCTGTCACTGCAAAATTGCAACCAAGATCAGAACCCCATCTTGTGGTGATAACACCTTAACCTGTAACAGGTCTGACTGACCTTCTCCACCCTCACATTTTTCAGACTGTTGCAGCAACATATTAACAATATATTAACATATATTAACATCAGTGTCTCTAACTTCTAGTGAAGATTGAAATAAAAAAATAAATAATTTCTTCTTACAACCTTGTAAGATTGTGGACAGCTATTTAGTGTCACAGGGAGCCTTAGTACAGTGTGAGCCTGTAAAATTCAGCCATTAATCTAATCTGGAATCATCAACTATAATAAGAGTAGGAAAAAAGTACTAAAAGTTCTCCTGAGTGATTCTTTCCTTCAATATATTCTAATGTTTTTGGAAGTTGTTAAAACTCCTGCTGACTTCTGGATCAAATACAGCATGAGCTGTACCTTTCTTTCTGCGTATTTCAGTTCTCTTTGTTAAATAATGGATCTGAGCAAACCAAACACATCTCATGTGAAATTAGATATGGTCCCTTATGGTTGATGTTCAGACAAACTTTAATGGCAGTGTAAAGTTAATATTGAGATGAACCTAGAGGAGAGAATTTTAATCTATATATTTATGATTGAGATGATTTCTTTTACAGATAGAGGAAAGAAGTTCTCCAGTGATGTTTTTCTTCCATTTTGAGTCTTTCTATTCAAATGTCAATGTGCAATGTTGCAAGATGGATGTTTATAATTACTCTGATTTCATTAGCTCAAAAGTCAGAATTAGGTGGTAAAAATTAGATTTTAATGAACAATTTCAACATGAGGAAGTTATGAATTGGTGTCTTGAGGATATCATCATGACTTAGAAATGAGGCAAATTAGACAAGTCCAATAGGAAAAAAAATGGAAGGTTGAAAGAAGATTAGAATAACTTCAAACAGACCAGAGGGGTAGGAGAAGAGAAGAATGTGGAATTAGATTTCAAATCTTAATTCTTTTAATATTGCAAAATAATTCTGAACAGTGTTGGTAGGAATTGGGGAAAAGACTTCAACTGCAGGCAAACACAAGTCTGGGGAGAGTAAAGATATCCAGCAAGATGGGCTGCTGCTGCAGTTATCATTGTTTTGAAAGAACTGCCCAGGCAGACTGTTTATATCACACCCACCTGGGCTTCAAAACAGCCCCAGAGTGACTTTTGGCTTCTCAATCCCTTGACCCTCTTTGGCAAGGGAGTCTGGCCTTAGGCCAGCGAGAAAAAAGCATTTGAAGTTTACCATAGTTTTGATGATTTGGGATGAAAGGCAGCTGTTTCCAACATGTGAGGGAGATGATTCTGGAACACCCCTCCTATAAAGACAGGCTAAGAGAGCTGGGATTTTTCAGCCTGAAGAAGAAAAGGCTTCATTCAGGGAGACCTTAGGACACCTTACAGTACCTAAAGGAGCCACAGGAGAGCTGGAGAGGAACTTTTCACAAGAGCACGCAATGACAGGACGAGGGGAAGTGGCCTTAAGCTGAAAAGAGGCAGGTTTAGATTAGATATTGGGAAGAAATTCTTCACTATGAGGGTGGTGAAGCACTGGCACAGGCTGCCCAGAGAAGCCCCATCCCTGGAAATGCTCAAGGCCAGGCTGGGTGGGGCTCTGAGCAACCTGCTCTGGTGGAAGATGTCTGTGTCCATGGCAGAGGGGCTGGAACTAGGTAATCTTTGAGGTCACTTCCAACTCAGACCATTCTATGATTCTGTATTAAACATACATAGATTTATACAGAAGTTTCTTCACCATATACTCTCCAGGTGTAAAAAGTGGATTACAACTGTACAGCTCTTAGATGAAGTTTTTATGAACTGGATGGCTGAGGCTGGGAAAGAAACAGCAAGAAATCAGTGGAATCAAAAAGAGATCTGACTGTTAAAAGGTCAAACACTTAGAAACAAATCTGAGGTGTCCTGAATCCTAATGCAATATCATTCTCATTAAACCGTGTCATGGCCTAAAGCAAATGCTCAGTATAGCTGCATTTTTACTGCAGCCATTTTAAAATAATGGTTCTTGTGGCATAGGCATGTCTCATTTGTTATATATAGCCAGGAAAGCCATGCAGATGACTCTTAATATTACCCTCTCTCCCCCTGAACTATTAAATAAACTCAGAAATTACAATGACATTAAAAATACTTTGAGCAATTTTATGTGATCGTTAAGTCAGAATATTCTACTCTGGAGGCTTCTGCTATTCAGCAGCCTTGAAATTACTTAGATCAATTAAGTGCATTATATTTTATATGGAATATAGGAATGTGTTTTTTTGTCACTGTGGGGAAATATAAATAATGAAACAAGGAGTATCTCCAACATTCCCTTTGTAGTCTTGTGCTGCTTTTCTCACATCTGACTGTTTTCACTCGCTTGGGCTTGCTTTTTCTTTTCTTGGTGAAATATAGTGATATATCTCTATAATCCCAACATTTTAGCCTAAAAGCCTCTCTTACTATGCCATCCCTTTTTTCTTATGTGACAGAGAGAAGAAGAGAAATAAGCAGGCCTAAGTATAGATCTTTTAATGAACCTGAAGTACTTAACCAAGCCATCAAAACTAGGATCCTCATTACTGTAAATCCTGGAGAAGAACTTCCAAAGGCTGCTTCCTTCTGCTGTAGGTTTCAGGTACTGCTTCAGATTGCTCTTTACATCCACTGACAGTACTGAGCCAGTCTGAGCCAGCTCCATGGGATGGCTTTCTGTGGGGGTGTTGGTGTCAGGAAACTGAACAGAACCGGGAAAGAAGAGCAGTGGAGGATTCGGGCAGAGAAATGAGGGATCCATTAAGGTAGGTCTGCCAAACCCAGGAGTGTAAGCCAGGTCTTTTAATGGACAATGTTTAATGGGTAATGTCCCTTTGGGAAAAATTATGTATGACAACATCACACTTCATCAGTAAGTGAGATTAAGGCTATTTTCGCTTATTTTTCTATTTATTTGTAATTTACTTTTTTATCTGTGCTGTTAATTAGTATAAATTATTTTTATTCTGATATGTTTATTTATATTTCATTCAGAAAGTGGGCTGTTTGCTGCAAATCATAATCTTTACTCCTGATCATTACCAATTTGAGAGAATATTTATAAACTCTGGTTTGTAATCTAGGATTATGACCTCGCAGGCAAGGTCAGTGGCCACTAGCTACTACCAATAACTAGTCTCCAAGCAGAGGGAGCAGCTAGTCAAGTACAATGGAAGAGTAGCTTCAGAAAAAGCATTGCTTTCTGTAAAGTGAAAGAGCTAGAAGATAGTTCCCAGGCTTACAAGCAAGCTGATTGAAAGGCTGTGTAATTAAATTCGTTGTGTGCCGTGCCTGTCCTACAGAACATAATAGGACTTACCCAGAGAACGGATCTGATAACCCAGCACCCAGCACCACACTAATTCTCAAGCTGTTGTGCAGCCCAGCCACTAAATTACAGTTATGCAGGATTAATTAGTACCATTCTCTATAAAGCTAATACTCAATGTAAATGAGGGGGATTAGCAGGGAGTTATGTGGTGACTTACGAGAAAGGAAACACATTTTTTATACAGGGATCTTAGGGCATATAAATTAAAAACCAAGGGATTTACTTCCAAATATCAGTGGCCCCACTGCATCAGGTATGGTTTTGCTTTGCCATGGCACTGAAATATGTTTGCAGAGATAGAGTTTTGCTCCACCAGCTGCAGCTGAACATCCTTAAGTATTTCAGGAGTCATCAGCTTCTACATTATACAGCCCAAAAGGGATCCGAAGTGCACTTCTAAGGGATTACTTGTATAATGGGGATATTGCAAATAGCTTGAACTACATTCTGTTTAAGTTTCTTTTCAAAGAATATTTTGGGGAAGAAAACAAAGGCAAGAAAAGTCTATAAGTGTTAGATGCTAATCTAGAATTGCTTAGTGATACAGTGAAAATTCTTGTTTTGCTATTGTAATGATTAATATCTTCCCTATTAAAAATGTATATCTTATCACACATTGTTTGTTCAATTTTGGATTCTAATCCCTGGGTTTACTGTAGCTTTATCAGCCTGAGGTTGAGTAATAAACTCATTCTCCCCACTGAAATTCATATGAAACGGAATGAAGCTACTCCACCTCTTTTAAAATCTATTAGATTTAATTCTTTAAATATTTGCCTTTGGGGCATGTTTTTTAGTGATTCAGTCATTCCTGTTTCTAGAGCAATGGGCAATATCCTTCCTGAATTGCAAATGTCAGATCTGGACATAATAGGCCTGCTACAATTACAGCACTGTCAAATGCCAAATAAATCCAGCATCTTGATCTCTGCTCAGAAGTCTCTTGTTTATTCTGTAGTACACATTTTCCCCTGGACTCTTTTGTTGGCAGCATCATGTTCACTTGATTCAAAAATGCTTCTCCTTGTTTCAAATCCACTACAGAAGAATTCTGCTCTTCCCCATTTATGTAGGCTGTAGCTATGTCTAGCACTCTTCATTCCCCTTCTGTCTCTGCTGGCATACATTGTTTACACCCAGATTAATTTCCTCAGGAGGTTAAGGTGCAAGGATCTTTCCAGCAGGAACTAGAGTCCTGTGTAGTGTCTACACTGGGCACATTGGGTGATACTGCAGGTTTGTGAGCACCTGATCACCCAAGCAGTGACTCCATTCAATAGAAGAGGGGTTTGCTATTTGTTCTTGCTTCAGAAAATGGAGGATTGTACCACAGGTAGCTGAATGTTTATGTTGTTCCTTATATTCTTCCCTGAGAATCTGTAAATGGATACCATCTGAGATAGACAGACTTAGTCTGATCCAATACAGCAATTCTCATTTTATTCAGGAGGGAGGAAAAGAAAGAAGGGGAAAGCTGGTAGGAAGATACAGTAAATTATCCTTCTGTCCCAGAAGGAACAAAAAAAATTACTACCAAGCAAGGTATTTTGCTCAAGATTAGGCTGGGCTTCGATTGCAGCCGTGCTCTGCACAGCCCTGTGTAACCCTGGCACTGCAGCAGGGCTTCACACAAACACCTGCAGGGCTGCAGTGGGGTCTGTCCCAGGACTGAACGTGGCAGCCACCAGAGACAGAGCCTTTCTGTGGCAGAGAGAAGAGCGTGGAAACTCCCCCAGACTGACACTTGCACAGTGCCAGCTAATTTCTGCTCCCTAGTCCCAGCTGGCCAGAGAGTTTTGAAGACATCATTTGTGACGTTGTGAAGAAGGATGGTCGAGGAATCAGAAAAAAAGACAGAGCTGATAGCTTGACACTGCAATCAGCTTACTTTTATCTCCCACTGTACACTGCACTTGCTTTGTTCTGAACTGGTTTAGAGCAATCAGAATCTCCAAGTATCTCTCTTTCCCCGTGCCAGGGTGTATTTTGCAGTTACATTGCACTACAGTCAGTATATTTTTCTAATGAGAAGAGGTGCTATGAAAGCTTTTATGTTATTTACTTTTTTATTTGGTTAATACAGTTAGTGTGTGTGAATGTGCATCTGTGTAATGTTTTGTTAATGTGACATTTATTCCAGCCCCTCCTCACACTTGTCTGCAAATCAGTCTGGTTTTGTGTATAATGCTAGTTATCAATCATCTTTCCATGAGCAAATGGTCTCATATTAAGTGGAAGGAAACAGTCTAATGTATTCATTCTATTATTGTTTCTTGGAAAAGATCCAGGTTTGCAATAAACCAGTGATTGGAAATGCTCAAAGTATTTTAATATCCTAATTATTTTTATTTAACTTCCTCTAATAGTTTAAATTGATACTGAATTTATTTAGAAGCTATTACAAAGGGATTCCCCTCACCCCCTGCCAAGTAGTTCAGAAGCACATACTGAACTTAAGCTGAAATAAAAATGCATTATTCCTATTTCAAACTGCCAATGATATGAGAAGGAGAAACTTTTGAATGAGAAAGCAAGGTGGAAGGAAATGAAAAAAAAAAAAAATAAAGCAAAGAATGCTGCTATATATACACTCAATTATCATTTTAAAATTCATCTGATTTAAAAAAAAAAAATGTTACAATGGCAATTTTTCTGTCTTCAGGAGATGATAATCAGACACCCACTGACTTCCTACATTGCTGGCACTAAGACAGATTTGACTACATGAAAAGACTCTCTCATAAATTGCAGCTCTCCCAGCCTACCTTTTATTTTTTTTCCATGCTATCTGCATTTTCAACCAACTGTTACAGTCATGCTTTGCCTTTCTCACATAATTTTTTTTTTGGGGATCTTCCCGGGAATGTTTTGCTCATGTCCAGTATTTCTAAGCATCTTTTCACTGCCTGGATGGACTGAGGCAACTTTAAGGTGACAATGCTCAGTCCTACAAGAGATACCCCAGAAACCTGAGGAACTGTAAGGAGAGGGCTCCTTGCTGCAGTGAAGGTCCATGGGACAACTCTTCCACTAAGAGCTTTGCAAGAACTTAATGCAGGCATGAAAATGTTATTGCCAGGCTCTTCCTGAGCTGAATCCAGCTATGTGGATGGAAAGTGCTTCATTTCTAGGGGTCCAAATCTTTTCTAGGTATTTCATGGCATTAGAGAATCAATAAAACCATACCAAATATCATCAATAAAAGCCAGAGGCAGGACCCTGTGCTGCTCCTGGCACAGTGGGTGTCCATCCTTGGCTGGACAAGCTGATGGCTCCAGGCCTGGATCCCCAAGGGGCTTTGGACTACAACAAGCAAAGCTGCCATTTAGGGCAGTAGTGGATTGACTTGTTCAAGAAATTCCTTTTCAAACTCCCTTCAACAAGAAGTTTCACAACCTTTTGCCCCTGGCAGAATCAATGGCATCAGATTAGCATAAAATCAAAGATGTGGAAGACTGAGAAAAAGTGAATAACATCTCTTATAATAAGTTAAGAATTTATAGCCCATGATAATTTTGAAAATAATTGCAACTTGACAATAGCTATTGCCTCTAAGCCAGCATCTAAGGGTACCACATTACTTAGGAAGTAAATTCAGGATGATGACACAAATGTTTTTCAAACAATTTTATAGAGCCTTGCTCATTAAATTAATTTTGAATTGCTAATTTGGCACCATTTTTTAATGTACATTAATTCACAATATAAATCTTGACATGTTCAGATTTTTTTTTAATGTTTAAATGGAATTGAAATTTGAGAAATGAAATTTATATAAATATACTATAATTCCAATCCCCATGCCTTCTTTCTTTAGTTGCACAAGTCCATGGCATGTCACTCTATGAGAGCATGTGAATGAAGTCCCTGAAACTATTATCAGTGTATTTTAACTGTGGTACCAGGGCAATACTTATCATTCTCCTATCCAGATCGGGGTTAAGCCACTTTATATGGAATCTCTCCATTCTGAATTTTGTCATGTTTATCCCTGTGTCTCAGGTGAAGGGAACAAAATACAACTTACTAAGACTGTGCAAGACTGATGGTAGAACTGCCTGATCACAATGCAAAGGCATTTAGTCCAGTGATAACTCAGGGTTTTCTGAATATTTATCTAGGTATGTACCTGACACATAAACAAGTCTATGATTATCTGTACTTGTTTGAAATACTGAGCTATGATCTAAGCATTTATTGATGTAATAATCTTTTCCCAAGTCACCAAGCATGTACTGAATCCTTCAAGGTGTTTTAAATCAGTATCTTAACACAAAATTTTCCTCCTTGAGTTAATCAGGGGGTTGGAGTGTGTCTTTGTTTCTCTGTTTAGTCCTTTATGTGATAAATTGAAAATCTTTCCCTTGACTGTTGCAGCAATGCTTCATCCACTCCACATTTACTTTGATGTAATCTACCCTCATGAATGAGGTCATTTTGGATTTTTAAAGTCTATTGCCTGTCCAAAAATGCTGTAATATTTTACAGGTGTCACATTTTCATAGATAAAAAAAGGTAGAAGCCACTGGAAGGTGCTTAGATGCTACAATATGTAGTGCTGAAGAAAGAGGTGCCTTTGAGTATGCTAATTGAGACAAAATCAATGTTTCCGTGTACAGGGAGGTTTCTTTCTCAGTGTATTTTTGTAGGCAAGCATGACCCTTCTGGTGCTCTCCTTGGCACACCACTTCTGAGCCTGAAGCAGTTCACATCCTTGGAGAAGCCAAGTTGAAGGTGCTCACTGCAGCATCACTGAGAGCATCCCAACTTCAAAGCAAACGTACGTTCTCCAGATGGCAGCAGTTATCCTTGCCTGGGAAAATGGGATGTAGATTCATGGGCCTAGAACCATTGCAGATCACAGGAAATGTTTTTCACCCCTCAGCAGTGTAGCTGTACAGCATGTACACCCTTAAGAGATTTCTGACTGGAGTTGGGTTTTAGCTCTTCTGTACAGCAAACTGATATAATTTCTTTCCAAAATGAGACCGTAGATGTATGCCTAAAGCAAGTTTTCACATGCCTTCATCAGACTACTCCATCCTCTCTCCTTTGTCTCTGCCCCTCCTTTTCCTTTAACAATGGAAATAATTTGCATGATAGACTTAATACAACTTAATTTCCTTGTACCTTATAGGAAGAAAATAATGTTGCAAACTAAGTTAAGTAAATGAATAGTGCATGAACTGCTGCCATCTCTTGGTTATATTCATCACTCCAAGCATTTTGGGTGTATTCATCTAAATCAAGAAAATTAAGGCATTTCATAATGTTATTTCCCTTTTCCCTTCACATCCAGCCCTGCAAACACAAAGCAAAATATAGTTTTGTTTTTTCTGACACTGTTCCTGAAATTGTCAGTTGCAGCTATCAAGATAATGTATAAAATCTTCTCTCAGTATTTTTTTTTTGTATGCTTAAGCTAAGTATTTTTTTCTTATTTTTCTGGTGTTTAGTTTTTGTTTTATTTTAATCTCCACCTTTTGCAGGGTAGGGATTAATCTTCCAAGCATTCAGGTGTAATTTTTCTACTACAATAATGCAAGTTAACTTTATTACATTACCGTTCTGATAATGAAAGGCATGAGGACAAATGGAGGAAAGAGCAGTAGAATTGAGGAATCACATTTGCTTAAGTGAAACAAAATACATTTCTGATATAATTTTTTCCCATGTTTGAAGACTAACATGCTAATTTTTATGCCTTACACAGTTCTGTTCTCTGATTAGAACCCACTGAAGGTAGAGGTATAATTCCAGTGCATTTCAAGAGCATTTGGATGATTTCAGCTGGAAATTGTCAGGTTTCTAGTGAAGTTGTCAGTGGAATGACATTGGTTTCTCCCACTCAATACCATTCACCACAATTTCTGCATGTTTAATCAGCTCCTGCTGGTTTCAGTAAGACATCAATTGACCTTTTCTAGGTCAATTGCAATGTGTGGACAGCTAAAATATCCTGTCTGAGCAGTCATTAGATGCTCTCTAAAAGATAATATGGATGATGAATTGGAGCAAAATCCGAGCCCTCTCCCAGTGGCAGCCACAGAGGCCGGGTTTCCACCTGTTCCTGGCTTTCTCCCGCTCCGTGTGGTGTGGTGCTGGCTCACCATGGTGTTTGCTCCTGTGGCTGTCCCACAGCCCCTCACTGCACACAGCAGCAGGGACAAACCAGCAATTTGTACCGAGAGCACAAGCAGAAGGTCTGAGAGAAACCTAATTAAAGCGCTCCTGCCTCGTGCCAAAGGTTACTTTAACACCCGGGCTATAATTAGCAGATCCTCTCGCTTAGCTGGAGAGAGGCTCATCCACAGCCTGTCTGTTGGAGCAGAAGCAATTAGGAAAGCCCATCACTCTGAGAAGTTGCTTGTCATGTCCCACTAAAAACACCTCGTGGAACTGAGGCCTTACAAAAAAGTTTCTTTATCGGGAAGACCAGAAATTGCTTTGTCTTTCCCCAGCAGGCAAGAGACATCCAGTCACAGCTGAAGATCTCTCCCCCATGGGATGGATGTGACCCTGCAGTTCTGGGCCAAATAAGTCTCTTATCTTTTTTTTTTTATTTTCTTTCCATGACTAAATTATGTAATTCTATCCAAACTCAGCCAACACCCCCAGCACTAAGTTTGAAAGGACTTGCAGGAAGTAACAAAGTCGCCCCATATAGCAGGTTTTGCTTCACTGGTTTTTATTCATGAGTTCGTTACATGACAATTTAGTGAAGCTGATTTTCCTACTGTGATTAAAGCAGTATCACCCCAGACAGTTCCTGTACATAGCACTGCAACCCTCTCAGCTTCCTCCTAAGCAAGGGCAGAGCCCCACTGTGCTGGAAATTTGGCAGGACGAGGTCTCTTCTCATTTCATAATGGAGCCATTTTGTCTGCCCTCCCTTTGTCTTGCTAAAAATTTCTTCCTGATGACTTGATTAAAGGATTAAAAAAAAAAAAAAAGAAAAAAAAAGGTAATTCTGATCTGGAAGAGCACAATAAATACCAGGAAAAGTGTTGTGAAGAAGTGCTTCACCCTCAGAGTGGATCAGAGAAAGATAAATAAAGTGCTTTGGGCTGGGAGCTGAACTACCTGTTCTGATGAGCAGGTAATTGCCAGAGTATGACATGGAGGCATGAAAATGGGGTGAAAAGGCACTGTAGAAGTGAAAACACTGCTCACATCCTGTTACCTAAGCAGTGCTTTTCTCTCACCACTTACTTACCACCTCCCAGAAGGAAGAATTTCTACAGCTAATTTGTGGAACAACTTACCAGTAGGCTGGCTGCCTGAGGATGCAGAATTTGTAGTGATTATTGTAGCCTTTTCCTTCCCAGTGCCCTGCTCACAAGAGATTACATAGCATTGCTAAAAAGCAGGCAAATAGCCTTCATAAGCAACAAAACATATTTCTGGCTTATATCTTCATTTTAATTTTATTATTTTACAAAACCAGGCTGTTTAAACAATGTCTGGCCCTAGAAACAGATACATTCAGACTGACAGATTCCTTCAGGATGTGAATACTTAGCTTCCAGTTTGCTCTTCCACTGATTTTTGATTTTTTCCTACCCTATCATTAGATTAATTGGAGAAAAATGGTAGGCCACTACAATTTCTGCTCAAACTCAGACACATCCTGGTGGTTTCTAAACCTCCTCCAGGGACTCATCTTTCCTGCACAGCTGCTTTATCAGGTTACTAAATGGGCTTATTGTCATGAGAAACCTCCACAGAACCCTGTACAATACTTTTTATTTTCTGACATAATTCTCTTTCTTCTGAAATGGAATCTTTACCCCAAAAAGGCATGAGAGCTTTAATTTAGAGAATAGGTACCTTTTCAAAGGAAATATCCCAGCTCAGGTAACCACCACCAAGCTCAAAGCAATAACTGGGCTGAAGTTGTTGTGTTTGTGGTGTTTTAGTGCTCAGTGCAATCAGCACACACTCTCTGCTGAAATCAGGCTGGGAAAGGGCACAGCTTCCACAGCTCCTGCCTCCTGTTCTGAGTGCCCAGGAGGATGGGCTGGTGTAGTGATCTGATCGGGGTGTAGTGCTTACAGTCAGTGTGCAAACAAAGGATTCTGCTTCCTGAGGTGGCCAAGGGCTGAATTCACTTAAAAAAAATCCAATTGAAAAAAATGCTTTATTTACTTTTCCTTTTTTTTTTTTTTTTAATAGCTGGGAAGAAAACATTTCCCTAGATGATATCATACTAATATTTGTCATTCCCTGAGAAATGTCCTGACCAAAATACTTAATTTTAAATTAGTTAAGTGGTTATTTGGCTGAAAGGGATTTTGCAAACAAGTTCTACTTATAAGTCTTCAGGCTAAGGAAATATTCTAGTGAAGTTAATTAAGAATGGGATTCTTTACTAACTGTGCTGGTTAATATGATAATCAGGATGTTTGCAGCCACTGAGAACTGTAATCAAACAGGAGAAAAAAAGGTAAGAATCATCCTCATGTTTCACAGGCATTTTTTTTTTCCTTGAAGGAAGCTTCTGGCTGCAATTATAAATATTATTTAGAGTGATGGTATTACTTGGCTCAAATCTACAAACTCTTAATAAGCTGGTGTTTTAGGATTGAACAGTATTCAGAAGGGGAAGAAGTCTAGCAAACTTTATCAGTAGAATCTTCTGATAAAGGGAAAAGGGCTTTTATTTTTCATCTTTGTTGTAAATGTCTTCTAAAAGGCTGTCATAGAAAAAAGTGAAAATTGGAACTTTGATTAAAGAGTGTTTTGTTTTCTTAATGGCATTATTTTTAGTAAAATAATGTAACAGATTACATTGTTTTGGGGTTTGTTTGGTTTTCTCTGATGTCACTTCATACTTGGAAAAAAAATAAATAAATGTGGTGTTAAAAACACAGCAGTGAGGAATTTCCAGTGTGTGAGGAGAGAGGGGGGTCAATAACACTCCTCATCATTGCTGTCCTAGCACTTAACCAGCAAAGGGTTAATTGCTAAATGAGGGTCAGAGTGGAGAGATTGGAGGAATCTTCTTGTCAGGAGCCTTTGGGAACAGCCTGTCTGGGATGGGACACTGTGGTGGTGTGGAGGTTATTGCCCCATTTATCAGCTGATAAGAGTTCCTGGCAGGTGAGCAGGGGGTGCTGAAGTCCAGGCAGCATTTCCAGGCTTTCCTTCATGGCAGTGGCTACATAAAACACTGACTTGCACTTCATGCCAGTGGAAATGCCCAAAGGGTAAATAATTTCAGCTTTCAGATCTGATGCCAAAAGCTGTATGAGAATGGGCCTTGGTAACTCTGATGGACTCTCAAAGCTGGGCTTGTAACAAATCTTTTAAACTCCTCTGTTCTTCAAGAAAAATAAAGCCTTTTTTGCTTTTTGAATATTATGACTGGAATTCACACAAGGAGTGCTCTGTATACTTGCAAAAGTTTGCTTTTAACTGTACACTTTACAGTATTCTTCGAAAAAAATCGCTCATATATTCAAAGATGCCAAAATCAAAGGCTACCTAGTGTCCAGTTAGTCCAGCCAGCAGGTGTCTGTAGATAGCTGCTGGAGATTCTCTGCAGACATGATGTTAATGCTTTTTCAGATATCATCTAGTAAGAAAATAAAAAGGATAAAAAGGGAAGCTTTAAAATTTATTATTATTGCTACTTGGTTTATTGTTTTTATCAATAATATTATTAATAATGCTATTTATGATATTATTATTTCCCCAGGTGTTCAAGTCCTAGCTTTCCCATAGTTTGTGCATGTTTTTTCTTAATATGAGTGAGAAGACCAAGATCTGAAAATGGCATCCAGCCTCAGAGCTAAAAATACTCATAATTTCTCCTTGTTATCTATTTATTTCTCAAGAGTAAAGGTTGTCTTTTTCTGCAAGTTTTGGAAAAGAGTAAGTTAGTATGTTGATCTGCACAATGTGGAAATCAGAATATCAAAAGAGAGAAAATATAATCTATTTTTTGCATCTAGTTCAAACAAGTCAAAAACTAATGTCTGCCTTCTTCATTATCATCATAATTAAAAAGGATAATTAGGAGAAATATTATAGAGACAAAGGAAAAGTTCAAGTAAAACTAAGGATGGAAGGTAAATTTCCTCTCCCTGAAACCAGAACTTTGAAATTAGGGGGAAAAAAACAAAAGAGAAAAAGAAAGTGCAATAATGAAAGGGAAAAGAATAATAGTTTTTAATTAATACAATTGTTTAGAGGCAAAATAGGTTCCTATGGATGGATCATAATTTCTTTTTCTATAAGAGCTGCTAAATGTAATCCTCCTATATGATAGCATACACTGAGTGCCTGGGGACTTCAAGCAGCAAAGCCTTGCTGAAAATAACCCAGTGTTTATTTTCCCCTGAAGTTAAGTCCAATAATCCTGACAGTGCCTGAGAAGAAACAACTCTTCTCATAACTGTATCAAAGGGCTGAGGCTCCTTAAAAACTGCTGTAAACGAAGTAAGTGCTTCTGTTTTACAGATGACACTGAGGCCATGTGAAAGCTGTGGGCTAAGTCTTTGGGCACCCTCCTGGAATGAGAGGAAGCAGCAGGCAGTGTGCTAAGCTTTCAGGTCAACATGGTATGAAAACACAGGGAAAAAACCAGCCCAGGAATGAAAATGGATGGGCAGGTCAGCCCCTCTGATGGAGCAGTGCTGGCAGACTGAGCTTCTCTCTGCAGCCACATCCAAGCTCAGACGGGGCCTGCTGGCTCTGACCCTGGTCCAGGCTTAGCTAAATGTGATGACAAGTGAGAATCATAACCCAACTGCTGATTTTGGGACTGCAAGTGAGGAAGGAAAACCTCTGGACTCACAGGGGGCCTCTCTCTTGTCCATTAAAGAAACATTTTTCAGAGTGTAAACATCATCTGGGAAACCAACTGCTTTCTGTGGCTTTGGAAATTTCCTTCCTGAGCTGCAGATTATTTTGGGATCAAGTTGTCTTTCATCCTGTGACAGTCAGTAGTGCCAGGGCCTCTAGTCACTAATGGAACATCAATAATTAATCAAATGGTAGTCCTGCAAGTTCATCTATAGTGGAAAAAAACTTTCATCTGCACAAGCCAGTGAAGCAACAGGGGAGAACCTACTCCATGAACAGCCCACTGCAAGATTTTCTGTAAGAAATCAGTGTCTCAGAGGCCAGTATGCCCAGTACTGTGACTCTGCAGCACAGGCTGGGGTAGGATTTTGGCTGTGAGTTTATTATGGCTTCTTCTGGATCTCTTGAGCAAGCACTTTCCAGAGACAGACACCTGTAAGTACTCCTGTTCAGGGGACTGCAGCTCTGACCAAACAGCTTCACCTCACACAAGAAGGAATGAAAGAAAGCTCAGGTCATTGCTCTAGACATGCTGTAGCTTCAGGGAGCATGAAGGAGGATTACAGCAGTTTGAATCTCACACTCTGTGTGGGATGAGGCAGGGATGGAATGTGGGAAACTTATTTGCTGTGAAATACCTGGTATAAATATTCCACATGGCCTACACCATCCAGTCCTCAGCAGTGCTGAATCTCACCACTCACCTCATGTGACATCAGGCAGGGATCACTTCAAGTGAACAGTCTGCTTCAGAGGTCAAGGAAAGTTTCCAGCTGCAGCCAAAATGTCAAGAGCAGGACTCGGCACTGAAAGTGCCTCAGCCCCAGGAGGGACCCTCAGCCTGGAGTGCAGCCCACAAAGAGAGACCATGGGGACATGCTGCAACCAGACCCTTCTGGGGGGGAGATAAAGGTTCAGCCCCTCTCTGCAAGGAATAGAACAAGGATGCTCCTCTCATGCAGGCAGGGTTAATAGTCGAAGGTTTTCTCCCTGAAAGCACTCAGTGACATTACATTTAAATGTGCTACATGCATTATTCATCTCTTTGCAGCAAGCAGCCAGAGCAGAAGCAGCTGTCAGTCCAATTCTCATTTCAGAGCTCTGCCCTACAGCTGCCTCATGGGGGGCACAAGAAGGAATGATGAGGTCCATGGGACCGGTGGCCCACGCTCTCGGGCTGGGGAGCAATTATTTGCAAGGGTAGCTGCAGTCCCAGAAATGTCACCATAGCCAGCTTTGTTTAGGGAAGGCTGGAGGAGGAATTAGTTCCAAAAAGGGAGGGGTTTTTTGTGCATCTGTATTATATCAAAGAGAGGCAGTCGTGCCTCTCTTCTCAAGAGTCCTTCTCTTGCACTTCATCTCTCAGGGCTTCTCCATAAAAAAAGTATAAAACTCTCAAAACTTTGAGATTCCAGTTTATTTTCTCTGGAGTGTGTAAAGAAGGCCTGGTTAAGGTCCACTCACCAAAATGGCCCAAGATTACAATGTGAGACCCAGCCTGCAATACAGAGGTGGTTAAGAAAAGTCTGTCCCCTAATTTTTTCACCTTTACTGCCAATGTGCACACAGCAGCCAGCACTGGGACAGCTGCACCACAATGCAGACAACAAGGAATACATCTTGAAATCCTCCCACTGAGAAAAATATAACACAGATTTCCTTCACATCCTTCTTCCAACACAGTGAGAGAAAGCCATATTCCCCAGCAGGAAAAAAGGGAAAGGAAAAAGCTAAAGTTAAAACTGCAGATGAAATATATCTCTTAGGCTAATGACTGGGTACATAATAGCACTTTGATCTCATCAATTAGAAAACAATCTGACTTCAGTCTTTTCTTCTGGGTATTATGGCCAAGATCATACCAACACTCTAAACTAAAAAGATCTGTTTTAGCTCAAGTATTATTTATTCACATGCTTTATCATTCTGTTTCATGGAGAAATGCAGGGACAGCATCTCATTAACTGAAGGAAAATAAAGTTTTCTTTTTCAACACCATGAACATGGTAGCTCTGCAATCAGGGGTAATGTTTAAAACACTGAATGTACCTAGAGATATAATGTGACAAGGAAACTTCTCATGCATTCAATGAGAGGTGACAGCACACAGATAAAATACTAATCCCTTGTTATCAGCTCTGGGTACCACGCTAAATGCAATTGTCAGAAATTCTCAGCAGAAGTTGACAGGACCAAGACAGGGTTCATTCAGGGTCACTGGAAATTCCTGCTTCATTTTCATAAGCACTTTAGCAAGTACTTCAAGAGTCCTGCTTTTCAGAAAGAGTTTAAGCAATCAAATGTAGTCACATATTAAGAGCAAGCAATTGTTTGAGGCCCAAATCCCTAAAAGTATTTAAACACCAACTACTGATTTTTAGGAAAAACAATCCAGCATCGTTGCTCAAATGTCCTACTAGGTGGAGAAGTATAAATCTCTTTGAAGCCACAATGTCTGTCTCATCTGTATGTTATGATGGTAGAGAATCAACATCAATTTAGGAAAATACTTTATTTGACTTTTTAACCATATTTTACCTCTCTACTCCTTCTGAAAAAGGATGATTAATTTTTTGTTCCCTCAATGGAAGACAACATCCTCAGAGAAAATTCATATTGGATTTTATAAGTATTTGGTATTCTTTGTTTACTCTCACAGTGTTCATCCATTAGCAGTGAATTACTGTGTTGTTATACAAACCAGAAAACAACTACAAATAACAATCAGTCTCTGCCTCAGGACACACAACAAGCTGAAGAGAATGATCTGAGAGTGCTGTAGAGAGATGCTTGCCAAACCAGACTTACTGTTTATGGCCAGAACAGATGCCTGCTAATTCAGGTGGGTACTTAAACTATTAAAGCAGATGATGGCTTCACACACCTCAGCGAGGCACTTGCACTGTGGCCATGCCAGCCTGAATGGAGAAGGCTGCAGTGTCCACTGGAACATTCTAGGCTAATAACTGTTAATTACACTGGGGTCTGCCCAGGAATGAAAACTACACCCTCCTCCAATGAGGAAACCCAGGACTCCTGGACTTGTAATATGTCATACCACAGCCTTGGTAGCAGAGAATACCTAAACCCCAGATCTTTGAATACTTATGTGCATATATAAATTCACATCCTGAGGTACAAAAAGAGGGCACTGAACCAAGATCCTCTTATAAGAGGTGGCTGCATCCTGACTTGAAATGCAGAGAAGTTCAGTTTTCTTCTTTTTTTCTCAGCAACATGTATCCACTGCCATATGGCAAGCTGACAGAAACTTCCTAGGCTTCATTTTATTCACATGTAAATTAATCAGTAATGCTAGTAATTCAGACTTTCCTTCATCAGTGATGGCAGAAGCAGAGCCAAAAAAATATATATATTTCAAAGGGACATTTAACAGAGACTGTATGGGGAAGGATAAGCATGGACAGGGAATGGAGCTGGAGTTTCAGGGAACTGCACAGAGCTCTATCATTGCTTGTTTGGAAAGAAATAAAATTGTGGACTCAGAAAGTTACCTTTGATTCTAGGAACTGTATTTCCCCCCATTTGTGAGCATCCGTATCTTTTTTAGGTTATCAGGTACTTCTTGTTTTAATATTGTTAGTGATCCCCGTCAGGGATAGAGGCTAAAATGAGCAACAAAAACATGGGCCTTTATTTAGAGACATAATCTGTTTAATAAATATGACTGTAAAAGCAATAAACAATAGCAATTATACATTACGCTACATTGTATTTAACGAAAGAGAAAAAGAAGATGAAAAAGTACATCAAAAAAAGTAATTTTAAAATTAGAAATAGTTCCAACACTATAAGAAAACTTTTTGATTGGCTTACTATAAAAATAAGTTGGCTAATGTTGGACTTCAGTCGGGACTATTATACAGTTGCAGCCAAAACTTTCCCATCTTTCTTAAAGCTGTAGTTGCAAACATAATAGCAAAGCCATACAAATTGCTGTGTTTCTATCAGTCCTCAGAGAAACTGCAGAAAGAGACAGAGGACTCTGTACTGTGATTATCTTTTAACTACTACAGGCCTAATGTCCTTGGGATCATTTTTGTTTTGCTAGCAAGTGGGTTGATTTAGGTTTGTGCCCAGTTTGTGACGGAGAAATTCAAACCCACCACCACCAAATCCCTGCCCTGGACTCTGGGCCGCACTGACCATGCTGCTTTCTCCTGGTTTTGACTCAGGTTGCCATGGGCAATGCCTACTGACCAAAATCCACCTCTGTCAGTGATCAGGGTGCCTCCTACGTGTGCCTCACTGATTATGAACCTGCCTCCCCCTAACATGGCTAGGTGAGTGTACTCTGGTTACATTATTTCTCTCTTTACACTCCAAACCAAAAGCTTGGTGCTAGGTTTAATTACCTGAGTTGGGCTGGAAACCAACAGTTGTAATGACCATCGTTAGGCTTCACACAGCTATCCAGTGTCTTTGTGGTGTGCTACTCCTGCTTTCCTGCTGATCCCTTGCAGTCTATGTGAACACGTCCTACAGCCTCATTTCCACTTGCAGGGTAAGATACAAGCTTAAGTTATTGGTAAGAAATCAAATCTTGTGTAAGAGTAGTCCTGTGGTGCTGAGGCTCAAAATGCTTGGCAATAGTCCCAGGCCAAGTTCTCCCTTCTCTGCCCACAGTGCAGGAGTTTGCAGATCTGCAGCCAATGGGGGTGCCAAAGAAAGCCACAGGAAAACTGCACAGACCTTTCCCTGCTCCCCATTCTATGGACAAGGTGCATTTCAAAAAACTGACAGGGCTTTGGGGGACTGAAAGGGCAGAGACCTCCTGTGACTTCCCAGACAAATTCAGCCATCAGCACTACATGGAGCTGAGGGTGTTGCTTTCTCTCAGCCAAAACTGAAGGTGTAAGGCTGGCACAAAGTACAGTAAGTTCCTGCTGGCAAGAACCTCCTGCCTGCAATGCATGCTTGTTCTGTTCAGGGTTAGGAGGCAGTGTTATCCTCCCATGGCACTACCAGTGGGATGCCTTGGGGTGAGCAGGCTAAGAAAGCTGTTTAAGAAGGAGCCTGGCCTCGCAGTTGGCATCACCCACGCTCACACTCAGCCTCCTCGCAGTGTGGGCCATGGGCAGCAGCTGCAGCTAGAGGAACGAAGGGCAGAGTCCAAACAGAGACAAACCAGATTGACCAAGAATATTTTCAGTGCCTTAAAACTCCAGTGTGTTTTTTGTGTGTGTGTGTGTGTGTGTGTGTGTGTGTCCTACGGAAATCTGCTGGAACAGCTACCCCTCCCGCAGCCCAAAGTGCTAAAAGAGCAGTTAAACCTAAAGCCAAGAACCCTAAACTCTCCCTCCCACCTCCCACCTCCCCAGCCCTTCTCCCCCCACATCCCAGCCCACCCCTCTCCCTAAAGAAGAGACCCCCCCCATGCATATTCTTGGCCTATATCATTATGAATTTTCTACAAATTAGAGACAGATCAGAAAAAAGAGAGTGGAAGGGTGAGGGGAAGGGCCGCAGGAGTGAATAGTGGTACCAGTTCCTCTCCCCCCACCCCCCACTAAAATTGAACACCTGTACAATGCAGTTCCACTATGGTCTCAGTATAATGTCCACATGCACAGGCTTAAAGCTAAAAACCCTTTGTCATCTGAAGAATTAAAAAGTCCAAATGCAGTGAGCTCTCCTCCTTTTTTTAGATACAGATGTTGGTGTCCTCAATTCAACCATTTACATAGGTAGGGATTTCTTTTGTGCTCTGGGGCTCAGCAGCTGTGGAAATACTTCCTGTGGCAAAGAACAAAATAAAATCAGTAAATAATATGCATATTTAGTCAAGGAAGATGCTGACAGGTATCACCTTGATGACCTTTGGGATTCAGCTGTTCAGACTGACACATTCTTTCCAGAAATATTTGCTTGTCATTCAAACACTGAAGGTGATATCCTGTTCTCTTGCTAATGAAGATGATTCACCCATGTTGAAGGGTAGAGGGAAAGGCAGGAGCAGAGGGGTGGAGGGAAGGAGGAGGGGTTGAGGTCCTCAGAGGAAATGTGTAACTCATTTGAAATGATAAGGTGTTGGAGATTTCATAAATAACCTTAACCTTGCATTTGCAAAAGAAGTACTTAAACCACTCCTATCCAGAAAATAGGAAAGAGAGGTTTTGCTGCCAGAGTTTGGAGAGAAAATTAAATGATGCAGGGACATGAATTCTGATTCCTCCAAGGCAGGATCCCTGAATGTTAGTCAAAGGTGATGAAAAATCAAATGGTTTCTGAGCAAGCATACAAAAGAGAAACACCCAATTACAGTCTTGCTTTGTTTTCCCAAAAGAAAGAAAACTCATTAAAAAAGAAATTGCTGATTTCCAGAAACAGATGAGGTGGTTGTATCAGAGAGTGCCTTTGCACTTTCTATTCTGTTCACACCTAGGTCCAGACCTTCTCATTTTGTCAATGAGCTCTGATTCAGTTTTCTCATTCATCTCACTGACAGGATGGAAAAACACTCTTAGGAAGTTTGTTGGACTGATTCCTTTTGATACATAATTGAGTCTGTGTATCTCACACATTTAACTTTAGGGCTTGATTGTGCAGTCATCATTGCAAACCAAGGAGTTGTAAAAGGCCAAGTTCTGGTTCAGTGCAGTGTCTAGTAGCACAGCTGAGAAATGTATAAAATTCTGGCTGTTATAGAAAGCCAGAAATGCTACAGATGTGCCAGATGAAAACCTGCCCCCAAAATTTGCTTTTGATTTCTCTTATCCTAGAGCCTTCTAGGGTTTTGTTTCCACCACCAGAAAGAGCAGTTTTGAAGGCACCTTGCATAGAGTGACTGTCCCTTGCCACTACAGTCTGCCTGACCTGTAAAAAACAAATTTTTCCCTGCTCCTGGAACAGCATGAACCACCACCACTGGATTCTTTTAGAAAGGGGAAGCTCAAAGCCCAGAGCTCACTCCACTCTAGGAAAAGAGTTCCTGACTTAAAATTGGGTGTTTCCCTCTTAGCATCTTACAGCAATTTTACCTTGGAGGTTTCTAGGGGAGAAAAATCCAACAGTAACAACAAAAAAAAAAACAAACATAAAAAAAAATTGTTAAAGTTTAGGACCCACCGCTCTGGGTCTTGGCTTGAAATCTCTTGGTGATCCACAAGCTTTTTGGAAGTCCTCTGTCCAGACTACCTTGGTTGCATTTCCTTTCCTTGGGTTCTGGACTGTGGCCTGAAGTTGCTCTGCATAGGAAATACCACAAGGGAAGGTTGGTCTCCTCACTCCATCCTCTGTTCTGCTAAGCAGGGGTGTCCAGGTCTGCTGATAAATAGCTGTTTAAAAGCTTTTAATAGCTAAAAAATCTCCTTAGTGAACAGGTTAGGAGAGATTAGCACTGACTGCAGTGCAGCTTCCAGCTTAGATATCAGTTTCATCATGAGCCTTTCTCCTTTTCCTCCTAGGTTGTTTCACAGGCTGCAATCTTAGCACATCACACTCCCCCCTTAAACTGTCCTTTTCCTTGGTCCCTCTCTACAGGAGCCGTGACTCCAAGCCTGCTTTAGAAAACACTCCAACAGATTTTATGAACATCCTCAGGTAAGATTTAAGGTTTGTTTAGGCTGATGAATCTGTGCAAATAAGGAATCTCAGTTGTACCTGTGCTTCACTCCTGCCTAAGTCGTAGAATCACAAAACAGCTGGGGTTGGAAGGGACCTCTGGACAACATCTAGTTCAATTCCCCTGCTGAAGCAACTTCACCCAGAGCCTGTGGCACAGGATCATGACCAGGACAGCTCTGACTATCTCCAGAGAAGGACACTCTACAACATCCCTGAGCAGTCTTTTCTCTTTAATTCCTCTAAAATAGGTGCATGTTCTAATTTGCAGGGGTACCTCAGTCTGGACCTGCAGAACAGTCGCCTCGTGAGTGAAGCTGAGCATTGTCTAAGCAGTCCTGGCTTTAGCAGAACATGTCTCCAGACTGAAACTGTCCCTGCTCTGTCACAGTATTTCTGTTGTAGCCAGGTAACAGAAATCAGACAGATCCCAGAATGCCCTGTCCAAATCTATTCACTTTAGGGCCTAAAAAAACCTGCTTTTGGAAATGATCAAACACAGAGGCCTGTGGGAGAAGTCAGCCGGAGGATAAACCCAGCTGCTCAATACTGAGATCCCAGGTTTTACTCAGTTTATTTGGGAATCAGCCAGACTAACACTGCTGCTGGCAACAAGGTCTGGCACAGCACAGAGATCCCAGCAGTCAAAACATCACAGATATTTAGCTTTTAGATATTACTTACCAAATCACCTGCTCACCTCCACGTTCCAGGTGAGGGTGGCTGAAGTTCTTCTGGAAATGGGGCTTAGCCCCACAACTACATCAACCCCAGCAAAATAAATTACATTGCCAGCAGGACTGTTTTAAGAAGGGGAGGGGATCTACGTAGAGCAACTAGGAGAGAGAAAAAGCCTAAAGTTGTTCCCCTCCCTTTCATCACATGGCAGTGAGGGAGAGGGAAGAGTTAGAAGGTTTCCTGTAGCACAACTAACATTGCAGCAGAAGAGGATGGGAGGAGGATTGTGCAGGAATATGGGAAGAGGGGAAACTGAGAAAAAGGTTAGCCAATTATAAGTCAGAGTCTGACCAGCTGCAGGATGCTGCAAGTTATTTACCTATGGGGTGGACTTCCAACTTCTCATCTACTAGTTGCTCAGGGCTCATCATCTCACTTTGAGGGACATTAGGTATGCTTTCCCTCTGACTGACTGGACTGACCATCTCTTGATCTTTTTCATTCTGCATCTGTGCATATATATTAAGGCCAGGAATCTTCCTAAAACATTAACAGAAACCATCATTGTGTGGTACTCTGGCAGATGATGTAGTATCAGCTTTTACAAACCAAAAAACAACTCACTCAGAAAAAGAAAACCCAGCAAACAAACCCCAAACACCTCAGCAAAAGGCAGCAACAGAGAGAAGGAAATGGCTCAGGGAATGTCTTACCTTTTGAACTTGTAGATGACAAACACAGCTAGTCCCACAAAAATGACAGAGAGGAGCATCAGCATGGCTGAACCACTGTGACTGGGAGTAAGGTCCACCAGGGGAGCTGCAAGAGAGGAGAAGCTTAGAGGCACCCCCAGCCTGAAGTGAAAGCTGCTCCCTCCAGAAATACAGTTCATTCTCCCCTCTTATTGCACTTGTAGCAGGTCTACACATCTCCTGGGCTTCTCTCCCTTTTTAATCCACCTGGGAAGAAACCCGGGTTCAGATCACCTGTGGTGCTTAACACAGCCCTTGGTGTGAAGCTCCACAGCTTTCCCCTTGGAGGACTTTCTTTCAGATTCAAGAAAAAAAACCAAAACACACCAAAAACAATCTTAATCAAAGAGCCTCTCAGAGCTTTGCTCACCATCTTGACACAACCCCTCCCACAATAAGGCCAGCAACCCATCCAGAGGCGTGGATTTCCCAGAAATACAGAGTGGTATTAAACCATTTCCATCACTCTCACACACGTATACAGGAAGGCAATGAGCCTCCAAGCAGTTCCACACACAGGAGCAGAGGAGTCAGCTGTTCATGCAGACACTGTACTGCAGACAGACAGGCAGACAGACAGACACAGAGCTCCAGCTGTGCCATGCCAAGGAGCAAGCACACCCTCACACACAGAACACGGCCCAGGTAGTGCCCTCCTCTGCAAGGCAGTCAGTCACCTTGAACTGCTGCCAAACAGGTCCTGCCCCTCTTGCACCTCTTCACATGCACTGAACAGACCCCTCCCAAACCAGAGCCAGGAGACACAAGGAAACAGGCACACACAAGCAAAGGCACACACATCACACGCACACGTATGCTCAGCTTCACACACAGACTGATAAAGCCAAAATTTACAAAGTGAAAAACCTTCCCCTTCCCACATCTAGCAAGAACCAGAATAACAGAATCCAGTATTATGAATTCCTCACACATCTCCACTCTGTCCCCTCTCCATCTGTGTTTTGTGGGTCTCTGCAGTTCTGTGGGATGACAAAGTGGCTCTCCAGCCTATTCAGATTCAGCATCACTCAATGTTCTTGCTCTAATGCTGCACTGAGAGTCTAGTAATAAACAGCTATTTAACTGCTTTGTGAGGAATATTGGCATATTTTCCTCTGCCTTAGTAAGTTGTTGTCTGTTGGGCTGGGGACATTGGTTTGTTTTTTATCTCGTGAGAAGAAGGAACGAACATGATAAATGAATCACAACCTGTTGTCTATAATTGCCATAAATGAATCCTTCCTCCAGTGTGGTCTGAACAAAGAAGACAGAAGCCTGAAATGTGCTGAGGCCAATGCCTGCCACTCTTCTGTGCTCCAGGGAATTCATACGTTCACACTCACACACAGAGGGTCATTTCCACAGGGTCTGCTTGAATGTGCACTCCAAGCTGCTTTAGCCACCTGCCCTTCTGCTCCCTGCAGAAAATGCTGCTGTGTGTGGGCAGGCACACAGAGAGGGGAGCACACCCGTGCACTGAGGCATGGGACATGAATGTAGCTGTACACATACATGTGTGTGTACACTTCCAAAAGCACATGTTTGGCTTTGGGGTTCAGCTGACTACAGCCTGTAGCTACCAGAGTCCAACACAAAATCAGTGAAAAGGCTGGGAAAGAAGGGATAACATAGCCCAGAGTAGCACCTTTGGGCATGTGCATCCCCTGGGACTGTGTTTTCTAAGGGTTGCTTCTGGCACTGTGCTGTGTTCCAGGTTTCCCTCTTCATTTTATTTAATTTTTTATGAAAGCTTGGATTTCCAAAGGCCAGTTCTTCTTATTTTCTAACTAAAACAATAGCTTTCAGGAGAGAAGTAAGTCTCTCATGGCTTTTTGTCAAATTTTAGACTACTCACAAGTTTTGGTATCATGAAATTGGGCCTTTTACTTAGACAGAGAACAGTCATGACCTCTGCAGCTTGTTAAGGAGACATAATCCCCCAAAGACCTCACAGTGGCTTTTCTCTGGGTTTTTAATACATAGTTTGGCCATCCAAGCTCATTTTGCATTCTTACTAAATCCTGTTTCTGCAAGAGACAAAATCCTACAGGGATCCTATAGACACTGAATCCAGTTACAGAAATCATTCACCAGTGGCTTTGAGAGAGTATCACAAAGCCTACTGTGCAGAAAGATCTGTTATGGACAAAAGGTACTCCATCCTGGTGTCTGTGTGTAAATACAAACAAAAATGTGCATTTTTGGGTAAAAATTACAAACAATAGCACGTAAAACAAATTTCTGAAGTGGACATTATATGTGTGTGTATATATATATATATATATATATATATATTTTGGTTCTAACTTGTCTAAAAATAAGCATCTGTTCCATAGCTAATGGAAAGCAGAAACATACATCAATAATCCCAGGACATACATTAGAAAGCTCTGCTTAGGAAAAATGAAATATTGGAAACCCCAGGCCTTTCTTTTGGGAAGACTTAAAGGCAGTCACATTACACCATTTCTTAATGGTTTCTTAGTCTCTTTTTTCTTACTGCTTACAAGGCAGCACATGGACTGACACCTGGTTGGGCAGATCCATTCATACCACAAAAAGCATTTTGGAGAGCAGTTTGCTGGTACAAATGAACTGAGGGTTTAAGTTGGCAAGTTACCAAAAGAAGCTGATACCAACTGATCAGAATTATCAGCAGTGCCTGGAGAAAATGAACCCCTAAGAGTGTGGATTGGTTTGTCCCACCTCTTGTAGTAGTTAAGTAGGACCTTTGCTGTGAAATGAGGTTTTAGCATGCAGAATAGACAGTGACATATGTAATTTAATAGCAGGACTTTGGAGATGACTTATTTTGATACAGGATTAGTTAAAGTCCAAACTGCCTGATCTTAATTTTGTGCATATCTGTATTGATTGCAGTCTTTTGGACTGCTGAACAACTTCTGAGCGGTGTTTAGTTGCTTTGAATGTTTGTTGACTCTAAAATATCTGAACATATCCGAGGCTAGCAGGTAACTTTTGCACTGTGTGACCTAGGCTGAAAATGCCATGGTGCTGCTTAGATGTTTAATATTTCAGAGATATCCAAGAAATACACACTTCTACTGCTACCTATACCATGTTTCCAAAAACACCAGTAAATTCTTGCACCTAAGAAAACAAAAGGATTAGCTGTAAATACAAAAGCCACTATATCTTTTTGGCATGATATAGAAAGGGGAGGTGGAGCAGACATTTTAATGTGTGCTCATACACTGAGTTGTTATTGTGATATAAAAAGAAGAAATGTTTAAAATACAGCTGATATCACACTAGTGCCATTGATATATTGCTTGCTGTGCTCCAGAGCAACACAGAAGGCTTACACAGGGAGAGGATACTCACCTGCTGTTAAATGGGCAGCATGGACAAGGATTCGAACTCCTGGCTTCAACTCAAAATGGACCAGGTTTTGATTCAGCTTCTGGATCAGTGTCTCTGAAATCTGGGAAGGAAAAAAAACAGAACAACAACCAACCACAACAAAAAATAAAGAAAAAAAAAATAAAGAAAAAAAAGACGATAAACCAAGAAATGCGTTGATCATTTCTTGATCATTGGTTTTGATTGCCAATAGATGGGTAAGCAATGGAGCTGTGGACACAGCAAAGATTTTGCAGACTTTCTGAGCACAGACTCCTATCACCCCACAAGGAAGGATTTTGGACAAAGTGGTTTGTGAATGGTCATCACAGACTGAGCAACAAGGTGCCCCATCACACCAGGAGCAGCCCACAGCAAGAGGGATTTGAGCCCCAAAGGAACATTATACCCACATGTGAAAGTGGCCACAGGAGCAGCCAGCATGTCAGTGAATTTATTCACTCTTCCAGGGAAAAGGAACATTTCAATTGTTAATGAACACTTGTTCGAAATAAATAACTTCTTGCTTGTTGAGTGGCCAGTTCCATGTTCTTAGAGAATGTTCATAACATGTGATATACCTGAATAAAAATTAATGGTTTAGATCCTTGCCACAGCTTGCAGTTAACTTTCAAATTCTAAAAGCAAATTTCATTTCATCCAGCTCTGAGATTCAGGACAGCTGCTCCCTAATCCTTAAATATGTACCAGAACCAGCTCGAATCTGGAAGTGTTTACTGACTACAGAATGTGGCTTAAAGAAAATGCATGTTCCCATCTCCTCTTATGGGTTACATGCATAACCCACTCTCTTTCATGCTATTCCACAGAGCTTTCAGAGCCCCAGATTATCTTCCATAACCAACAGCATCAACCGAGCCCTAGCAGAAAGGAAACAGATTACTCCTCCTTTATGGACACAACAGAAAAGATGAGCATTTGCTGAGATAAGACCCCATGAAATCTGTATTTGTACAGTAAGGAGCCAACCTTTGGACCAGTCTGTTGGCAAACATGCCTTTTTTTTAAGTCAGTTTGGTGCAATATGCACAGATCCACTTTTTCCACATCACACTTCATTACATTCAAGAAGTTCCAGGCATGCTGCCATTAAAAACAAAAAATCCAGATAGATTGATCAAGGAATGGAAGCCTACAGACATGGTGTTGTCAGTTTGTTGTGTGTCTTTTGTATGTTCATATGCCTGACGTTTCGTGTATTTCACATTTTCTTACAGCAGAGATCAGTTTTCCAGTTGAACATTGGCTATATTAGGGAAAGGTGGTTGGAAAACTGGAAACACAACATCCCCCATAACCCTTAATATGCATTTTCTGAAAATGTGTTTTCATAGACACACCAGGATTGAGTGGAATCGCATTCTAGTGCTCACCACTTAATTCAATTTGTTTTAAATAAATCCTTATTCCTTCTCAAATATTAATGAAAAAATGTCAGAAAAAAGAACATCCCAATAATTTTTACACCATCTTTTTCATGTTCTTAATTTTTGTCTGGTTGAGCTATTTCAGTAAATTCTACCCAGATATGATTAGATGTTCCTTGGCTATCATTCATCACAGTATGAGATTTATCTGCTTCTTTTATTTTTTTTTAACATTCTTAATGGTTCTTTCAATACTCTTGGCTCATACACTTCATTTCTGGCTGCTGATCACTTGAATAGGTGCCTTTGGTCCAATATCAATTTGGCAATAACTCTTACAGGCATTTTATTTATATTTTTAAATATATCTCTTTAAAGTTACAATTTATTTCATGGGTGCCAGAATGAGCAGTAAATTTATTTCTTCCAATATCAAGAAAAAATGCCACCTGCATTCAAAAAGCCATCTGTTGAGCTCAGAGCAGCAGGGATGGTGACACAAAGATGTGCAGTACATGAAGAATGCCTGAGAAGCAAATTATAGCTCTCTTTAAGGATTTGAGCATATTAATAACCAAGATTGACAGCTATAAAAAGTTTTTCATCTCTAAAACTAGAGCAACAGATGCAGATTGATATGCTGTAAACCAGGTACATTAATGGCTCATGGAACTAATGGGAAAAGTATCATCCTGGCTGTATGCAGTCCCACATAAAACCAAACAGTTCTCTTCCAGAATCCTGCAGGAATTTTCCTTTCTGCTCTGATATCCTGATGCTTCTGGGGCAGCTGAGCCTCTGGAAAAAAAAACAAACCCAACAAACAAACCCCCACCCCCCCAAATACAGGACAGTAAAGTAAGGAAAGGAGACAACCACAAGTTGTGTCATTCCTCCTGTGATAGCCACACAAAATGGCAGGGAAAGAGCAGAGGTGAAGAACACACATGATGCCTTCTCCACCAGCAGAGTATAGAATGTGATATTCCTGGGATATCTAACTCTGTCTGCAGCTAGCAAACGTTGCTAGGTAGTACTGGAGAATGGCTTCCTCAAGGATTTAGGCAAGAAATGGAAGAATGGGAGAATCTGGAGAAAGCACAAGAAGGTACAAGAGGTTTGGTTGGGTTCTAGTGACCTGAAGGAACAGTGAGATCTCCCCTGGCCTGCCTGCAGCTCCTGTGGCACTGAGTGAAGAGGCACAACAGCAGCTGAGAGGTGCTGTGGCTGCCTCCCAGCAGGCAGGGTGTGGGAAAGTCAACAAAAAAAGGCTTTCCTCTCTGAAGGGCCAATGGAAAGGAAAAACAAGAAGGAGAGAGGCTGTAAGGGTGAAGTAGTAAGGAAAAGGAAGAAAGACAGAAAGAAAGTCACAACTGAAATTTATTATTACTGTATTGCTTTGTTACTTGATTATGAATGAGGACTTCATTGTATAACATGAACAAATTCATCTCAGACTAAAATAATTTCTGCCTGAGACCACCAGTGTCTCAGCAGAGCCCTGAAGCAGCTGTAAGCATTCCAGGACTACACACAAAGTGTCAAAACTGGCAGCAAAACTGTTCATTCTGCACAGAGTATAAAGCACATCTCCTTGGCTCGATTAATTACATGTTTTCCCCGTGGCTTTTTGTGTACAGCTTTGTTTCTGGGTTTTTTTTGGTTTTTTTTTTTTGCCTTGGTCTTTATGGAATCTGAACAAGTGAAAAAAGTGAGTAACAGTCTAAGATCTTCAAAAGTGCTGGAAGTTCTATTGAGAATCAGACATCTGCCTTCCTCAGGCAGCTCTGGAGATTCCTGACACACACATCTGAGGGAAGAACAGATGCATTCAGACGTGTTTTTAAAATGTTTGCTTGTTCAGTACAATATTTTCATTTTTCTTTATGTGGAAAACAAGATAGACATACAGAGTGAAAATGCTTTTCTGTACTCCTAAGAATTATCTGAAATAGGAATAGAGAACCATACATAATGGCTTACAAAAGCCAGTATTTGAGGTCAGGGAGCAGTTTACATAAACCTCAAGGGCCAAATTCACACTGGGATTGCACAATCTGGGATTGGACACTGTTCTCCAAAGCTGGACCTGGCAGTGTTTGTGGTCCTCACATGGTCCCAAGGGGGCCTGTGAGCTGAAAGGTCAGTCAGGACATTTCCTCTGAGATTGGAGGACAGACTCCTCTGCCTTTCTCACTCTATCGAGCCTATTTCTAGCTCAGTTATCAGACTTTAATCTAGGAGTGGTTCTGACTAGAGTTGTTTACAGTATTAATAAAGTGTCTCTGAATTAAATTTCCACACAAAGGCTGATCTCAGTTGCTGAGGTAATTAAAAGGTTTCAATGGTGAACGTTTTGGGGTTTGTGCTTCCCTTTATTTCTGCACTCAAAGTGATACCATGGATGTATTTTGGTTTAAAAATCAGAAAAGGAAACATCAAAGTACTTTGACCTGTTTCAAAAATAGCAGTGCAACTCCAGTTGAACAGGCAGACCTTCATCTGGGGAACAGGTTGGCCTCAGGCCTCCCCCTCTTCATCTCTCCCTCTTGGAGATGCAACTAACTTGGCTGAAGACAAAACTTCTTAGAATAGCAACCTCCTAATTTATAGTCTTCAAGAGTCTCTCTTGTGAAAATAATTAGCTTTCAGAATTAGTTTTGGTCCTTAACTGAGCCTCATTGACTTTATCTGCTTCATTTGCAGAATTAAGCATGATGTGCAAAAATAATTTAGTAATAGGAACTATTCTTCATGTATCATTTTTCATCAAAGGACACATAATGAATAATAATAACAGACAATTTGTGAATGGTAAAAAAAAAGAGATTCCAATTTAAAAATGGAACAAAACAAAAATTAATTTGGCTTCTCTTAGCATTTTGTCAGATTTAGGACTGTAAAAAAGCCATGTGAACCAAGAAGCAGAATTATCACTGAGAAGGGCATTTTCCCATACCTTTATTGGCTTTTGAAACCCCTGGTATAAACTATTTTAGACTAATTGAACGTGATTCAACTGTGCTAGTATGCACTAGCTAAGAATCTTGATAATTTTATAGATACTGTGTAAAGATCTCAACTAATGAGTGCTAGACTTCTATTCAATTCATTGAGCAAATCAATAAACAACTAAGGAAAGAATTATGCACATTGATTTAGTAGGAAGAAACTCGAACCAACACTGGGAAAGTGAAGCAGGAGTCAGGGCCAATGTGGATTACTTTAAACTGTGCCACTTGCCCTGGATAACCTTGGACACTTCACATGGGGCCTCTAGAGCTCGCTTGCCTTAGCACTGAAAAGAGCACAGTCACTGACTTAGTGGCTCCAGCAGGAATTCCTTCAGATCTTTAATGAAAGATGCTAAATTCAAGCTGCTGGGAGTACCCAGGGACACCGTGAGAGCACGAGGCAGAGGATATTCCTGTGGTTACTCTGGGACAAGAATGGAGCAGCAGATATGAACCCAGAGAGAACCTGGACATAAAAGCCAGGATCCACTTTTGATGAACAAAGGCAACCAAAAACAGCCTTGAGAATCAAGGGCTGCTCTGTACACTGAGCAAAAGATGAGGGAGAGAGGGCTCACAGTCACGTGGAAGGAGTTAAATCAAAGGTATTAAGACAAGAGATTTACACAGCCTCTCCTACAGCACACAAGCAGCTATTAAGAAAAGCTGGCTAAGGAAATAAAAAGCCCCTGTTACAAGGTCTTTTGGTTCACATTATTCCATTCTCTCCTCATCTGCCTTTACTTCTTAACACTGGCCCAACCTCCCCCAAGTACCAGTGGAAGACTTGATTTTCATTCAAAGGCACAGATGTTAAAAAAATTCTCTCCAAGTAAACATTAAATGATTTACCCTGTATATCAGCCTCTTCCTAGAATTTAATTTCCAGGACTGATTGGCACAATTTTCTGTAAGATTTGAAGGCATTCACTGCCATGATCTTAATGCTAAATATGTTTTGGTGATGGGCACACCTGAAATACATCAGAGAAAAGTACAGAAAGCAAATACACTGAAACACTAAAGCTTAGCAGGGTGGGTGAAAGAAAGCCCCAAACTATAAAATAAGATAGAAGCTTCATCAGCTGCAATGAAGCAGATGTAAAACTAAATCTGCTTCAAGGAAAGAATCCCAAGAGATATATGCTTCCAGGCTTCCTGAATGCCACTCTCAATGGTTTCAAATTCACAAGATTCATTTAATCTCTGCAGTTCATCACTGTCCATTTGATATTCAGTCATCCATGTCATTTCCCATCTCTTTGGCTGGATACAGATACTGGCCACAGCTGCAGCATATTGAGTACAGTTGGCTACCAACCAGCTGATGTTACCATTTGCCAAAGTCTCCATCCTATGCTGCTGAGAGCTCTTCTCAGAGAAAAGATTAATGCCTCAAATGTCATTAACTATTTGCTCCTACCCCCTGTTTTGCATTCTACAGTAATTTTGAACAGGCCAGTGAAAAGCACCCAAACGGAGAACTAAAGAGAAATTCAGGATGACACTGAAACCTCCACTTGAAACTTCACTTCAGAATTCTCATGTACCTTCTGCTTACATTTCATTTGACTAAAAGAAAATGCATGTTTGAAAAAAAAAACCCACTAGAAAACAACATGGAACAAGATCATTTGAGAAATGCATAAATAAAAAGATAACCCCTCAAAATCCACCTGCTAAGTAAAACCATACACTGCAACAAATAATCTAACTGCCCTCTACTGAATTTTAAGGAGAATATTTTCCTACCAAGCATTCATTTTGGACTGGATTTGTGCCAAAAAGAACTCAGTTTTTTGAAATGTTACTATGAGAGATTTGCTTTTCACTGAAGAGAAAACAATTTTGAAGAAATCTGCTTTTGAAGTAGCAGATCTGAATTCTGTAATTATTAAAGTCACCAAGCCCATCCATAAAGATGGTGTAATAACTGCATTCCATCCCAAGTGGCCAGTGGCAATTCTGTGTGGCTGTTTTTGCAAGATTTGGGATATTTCAGTGTTGTTGCAGTCGTAGCATGCAAATCAAAGATGAGTATTTGACAACTGCCAATTATTTCTACATTTTTAAACAGGGTGGTTGTCTGTCCTCAGCTACTGTTAAATGAAGCAGAGCAATCAAATGACCCAAATGAAAAAGAAAAAACAAAGAAAGAGAAAAGCCACAATATTCCTGTCATAAATACATAAATACAAGATTTATAATGTGTTTTGGGATTCTGCAGGATGAAAAGGCCTTTTGATAATTTAGGAACCTCTGAAGAATAACTTTGCACTGACTATAGAAAGTGAAGTGGATCAAGCATTTATTTTGTATTTATGTATTTATGTATTAGGTGAAATTGTCCTATATTGCACATTGAGAAAACTTTCTCAGACTCACATGTAACAGATTTTTTTAGCTGTCAACAGCAGTCAGACTTTTTAAAGTTACTTTAGTTTGCAGTGGAAAATGTTAGGAATGCAGAGTTCCCATTTCTAAATGCAAACAGATATGACAATAATTGATTCTATGTATACATTAAAAAAAATATTTGGGACAATTGTATGAAAGTGATACATCAAGTCAGGAAGAAAATGGCATTTACCATCTAACCATAGTCTCAAAGGGAGCACGAGACACAAATGCACTACCCTCATGGAAAACTGCATGGAAATGTACATTTGTCAAGTGGGGCACTACTGCAGTCCCACTACTGTTGGCCTACGGGTTCAGATTCAAAAAACATGAGTGGCACAAAGGAGTGTTATTGACTTGGATAAATGGGAAACCAAGACCTAGATTTTCAAGGGACAGTGGACGTTTAAGTGCCTCTGAAGTCAATGGGAATTATGCACCTAGATACAAGTGGCTGGGCAGAGAGACCTAAAAGTATATTTACAAAGCCAAATGAGTGTGTGTCAGATAAAAACAGAACAGCTTAATCCACCCCAAGGAGAAACAGCAAAATGTAAGCCTCCCATAGTTATTAAATATGAATGAGATTTATTGGTAGATGTGAAAGTCCACTGAACCACATACACCCCTCATGGTTACCCACGGCAGAACAGTGGTCTAGCTCAGGTGATGAAGAAAGTTATCTCTATAATGAAGTGCTTCCTTAAGGAACCTTGTTCCATTGCAGTACTTGTGTAAACTATTCCCATTCTATTCCCTGTATACTTGGAAGCTTCTTTTCTAAATTAGAAGAAATAATTCAGAACTGTAACTCCTTTGGGTGTGCACCTGCAAACTGGCAAACTCACGTACGTGCCTTTGAATAGCTTGTTCCTTGCCCATGAGCACAAAACAGACTTCTATTCCTACCAGAAAAGAGCACTATACATCAGAAGTACCTCAGAAGCAGCTTAAGCTGTAGCTATCAAAAACATCTGCTCCCAATACTCATGGCAGCAACTTCAAGCACGGGGAGAGGCTGTTGAACGAGCTCTGAAACACTTTGGGCAAGGCACAGTGGAGGATCACAGGCAAAACAGGTGACATAACAGGAGCAGTATCGGAATATGCTTCAGAGCAGAGGGCGGAGAAATCATTTGTGGCAGTTCTCACTGAAAACCCCACCATTTTCTACTAGAGTTACTAGGAATGGGAATGCAGCACCCACAGGCCAGAAAGAAAACCATTCTGACCATCCTGGGGTTTTCTTCCCACAGGAGAGAGCTGGCTGCAAATGGCAAACAGCTTCTCTCTCCTCCAGAGGTTACCATTTGGACTCTGCAGCATGCCAGAGATGTTGATGGAGTTACACTGAAAATGACATTTCTTCTCATCCATAAAAAGGGCCAGCGAGCACTGCCAGGGTTTCCTTTCTCCACAGACACAAAGACTATATTTTTACAGAAGAGAAAAAGAGAGGCATAAAATGAGGGAGAAAGAGTAAGCTGCTGAGTGCCGGAAGGGAGCTGGGTCAGATGTAAATTTGAAAGTTTATGGACTGGCTTCCCTGCCAATTTGTGAAGGAAGCAAGGAGAAGGGGAAATGAAGGAGAAAAGGAAGGAAAGATTTTGCAGAGCAGTAAATCTCCATATTTTCTGTTTACTACATGGGTGGTGAAAATCGAAGAAAAAAGTAATTTGTCAAAAGAAAATATGACAGGTAGGAATGCTGAGCAAGGGAAAGCTTAAGAGTATGGGTGACTTGGAGGTTTGAGGCTCATGGCTGAGTTAACATGGCTTGAGGCATGGACATGGAGTATGGAGAGGCAGAGGTACACTGGTGCTTCCCTCAAAATTATCTTCGCCCCTGGAATCTGAACTAATAAGCTGAGAGACAGCAAAGGAGCTATGGGACAAGAGGACATAGTTTAGTGGTGCACATGGCAGTGTTAGGCTATCAATTGAGCTCAATGGCATTAAAAGTCTTTTCCAACTTCAACAATTCTATAATTCTACAAGATTTCAGGATTTTTCCCAGCACAATGTTTTAATTACAATCCTGCTAGGCCCATCTGGCTGGTAGGACCTTTTGGGTCTGCAGAGAGTCCTTCAGTCACCATAACCTGTTTCAGCTGTTCACAGAGAAAACAATCCACAGTGGCTCAGCCCCACTTCCAGCACCATGAGGAAGGCAAGCACATCCCATCCCTGTCCTTAAACTAATGAAGCTCTGAACTGCCCAGGATCACCACCAGCTCTGTCCTCCAGTGCATTCTAGACTCTGGACTACAAGCTTTGCTTCATGAAGCTTCTCCACAGCTCCTGTCAGCAGGAATCAGCCCCTAAATCCTTCCTTCTTTCTTACCGCTTCCATGAAGTAAACAGGACTTCTTAGGGAAGACAAATATGTATCTAAACTTTTAAAGGAAGCTCCAAAGCCTGTTTCCAAAGCTGGGGAGAAAAAAAAAAACAACCAAAAATGCCCCAACCAACCCCAAAAAACCAGAAACATAAAGAGAAGCCCTGAAGAGAATGTAAAATGTAACATGTACCCCAGTGAATCAGATGCATTCCTACCATAATTATCAGTTTTAGCCATATACAAATCCCATATACATACAGATATATATCTCACACATATACACACACAGAGAACAGCATAAACATACACTTCTCCAAGTAATGGACACAATACCTGCTCTAGGTTTGCTGGTGTTCTTTTTTTTTCTCCTGTGGCATCTTGATATGGTAAAATGAAGAGTTCAGCAGACGTGGGCAGGCCAGGGAGCACTGCAACCAGAACATGCTTGCTGGAAATACCTGTAGCCTGACACACAGCAAATGGAGACAGAAACAGAGGGGATGGCACTGAATGCTGAGAGCTTCTTCATGAAGGCATCACAGTACTTTCACCATGTAGGCTGTATCTTGTACATCAAGTTGGCTGAAATTTTTAAGTTGGGACTTTAATATCCCTAATTTTGACACATTAGACAAAAATTTGTAAAAAAAGTCACCTACAGGCATTACTGCCTTGGCCATCTCCAGTCTTATGTTTCAGCTAACACTAATCAATCTGATTGCCTGGTTACCATCCAAAATGGGACCTAGTTTGGCCCTCAGGAAGTTTTGTTAGACAAAGGAAGGAGAAACATAATTTGATGAATCTTCCTCCATTGCCTTTCTCTTGTGAATTATCCACCAAAGGCACTTAAATGTCAAGGTTTTTATTTATCCTGAAGTTTTCAAGTGCTGAATTTAGTTGGTCACTTTTAAAGTGGTGGAAGAGAAGTGCCTTCAGATACAGATCACAGAGGCACAGCAGAGATTCCCCTGCAGAAAGGACTTGGAAGCCTCTCAGACATTAACTGGACCTAAACCTCAGGAATTCTTTTCCATGGTAGTTCAGGAGCGAAGACCTGGAGCTCATCGGAGGAAATGGTGGATGCAGGACAAAGGGTCAGAAAAACTGATCACAAATCACAATTTTCTGAGCTTGTCCTGTGGAAAACCCTAGCATGACTGCTGACAATCTGGGGGAAACCCTGCGGAGTCCCCTCCACCACACACCAAGGAAAAGAGTGTGTCTTTGTTCCTTTTTTTATTTTGCTTTGTTTTGTAATGTGGATTTAGGAAAAAACTCTTATAAATATATAAAGGTCTCTTATATTCTTTATGAGTATTCTGTGAAGCCAGGGCTTGCATTATTTCTTCTTGCCTAACAGGTTGCTTTAAGGTGTCAGGAAAGACATTCCTTCATTGCTTCATTGCCTTCATTTTCGGAGGCTGGGAACAATTTTTTTTTTCAAAAGTGGGAGACAGTAATCAGAAAATCAATGATGCGAGCAAATAATTATGATCAAAACAAGAAAAAGGATATTTTGTGATACTATGAAATTATCCCTACTCAGAGTGAAGATCAGATTTTAGTGCAGAACTGTAATTTTGTATGCAGAATTTTATCCAAGTCTGATGATATTCTGTAATAAGAATATAATACTTTAATAAAAGTTCATAAAAATTCTATAGCACAGCTATAATTTCCTATTGAATTATTTAGTTATTTGACTCATTTTTATACCTTTTACTTAATTGCTGTAGAAATCTACTGGGTTTATCTTTAATTTTTACAGGAACTTCTCACAAAGGCTTGTTTAAGGTGAACCATTTAGCTACATAAAGATGGATAATTAGCTATCAACTTTTATTTTTTTAATCAAATAACAAAAAGACTTTGTCTTTTCACTGCTCTGCTTTTAGAATGTAGCCTTGGTACTGTGGTTTTACAATTCTTCTTTTTCATGGCTTGATTTTGCTTTATTGAGATGTTTATATTCTGAAAATTCACCTTGAAGATAAATGGATCCTTGAATACTTGATACAGACATAAATATGTCAGAAGATCAAGCTCCAGAAAAATGCTCTTTTTTCCCCTTTCCTCCTGTCTTAACAAAATACCAGAAAAAATCTCAGAAACAATACAGACAAATTTGTGCACCTGGTTAGTGCATACTTTTTTCCTAGAGTTTTTGCCCAGATGATGCCACAAATAACACTTAAGCTTGCTAATAACACTGGCAAGGTTTTTTCCTTTCAAAATCTGAGTATCTTTATTTTTAAATAAAAGCAGAAACACTATTTCAAACAATTCCTTGCACTATTTTTCTATTGAGCTGAGAAAGCCCAGCTATCTCTTCTAACTCTTCTTACCTCCTCAATTTCAAATCCAAATCTTCAGCTACACTAGAATATTTTAGTGATATTCTGTTCCATAGTTAAAGAAGGAACTTCAGAGCTTCTCTACAGTGTTGATAGGAAAACCAGCATCCAGTCCTGCCCTGTGAGCCTTGTGCCATATGAAGGATTTAAAGTACTTGTTCTGGTGCTCTTCTGTGTAGAAAAGATTGTTTAATTTTTGGTCTCACAAGTTTTTTACAGCATATCTGCAATTCCATCAGAACACTTGCTTTACACTGAAGGCTGACTCTGGGCATCAGATTGCCATAGGATGACATCAGTTCACCTGTCTAAAATTTAGAATGCTGGCCTCAAATGCTTCAGTTCTCCATTTCTGCGTGGTGGAAACAGTGGTCCTTGAGAGACCAGCTGATCCAGTCCTAGAGAAGGAACAAACCAGGAGCCAGAACCCCTGTAACACAGGTTATGCACACAGCTTACCTCCACCAGAGCTCTCTTGACTACTCTGCTGATGTCCCTTCTCCACTCTGGGATATCTGGGTTGTACTCATCAAGGTTTGGAGAGAACGATAACCTCAGGGACTGAAATTTCTCTGCAGATGCAATGACAGAGTGGTGAGTAAAGACTGAAATGCTCTAATGCCAAATGAAGGGTCAGAACTTTGTTAAACCTGATGCAGCTCATGTTTTGCTTAATCAATATGCAGATGGTGCACAGACTGTGAGGGAATCCAGCAGTGCACCTGAGAGTCTCCCTGAGAGATGTGGAGAATCTGGGAGATTCATTACTTGAGTGTCTTGGAACTGAAAAAGGTGATCAGTCCTTGCTTGAGTGGATGAATAGCACTGCAAAGGGAGCTGTGCTGGGAATGTAAATGAAATGTTACCTTCAATTTGACTTCTGGAGCAGGCACGCCCTGTGTAGGAAGCTGTGACTGGACTCTCATAGATGTGCCCCAAACCCTAGAGATCTTAATTGGAATGGAACAGGGGTAAATGTGGGGAGAGGAGTAGCCTTGGAAAACGTACCCAATCTCTGCTGCTGTTAACAGAGGTGCCCACACTGATCACTATCAGCTAAAACTGGGATCCCCAGTGGGTTTTAGGCTCCATCTACACTAGATGGTATTTGTGTGCCCTAACTGCTTCTGACACACGAGAACAATGTCAGATCAGTACAGATTTCTGTGCAGAACTGCGGCACGCAGCATTGATTTGTCTTTCAAGCTGAGCAGCTTTTCTGTGAGTTAAGGGGCCTCTGCTGGCCAAGAAGGGGGAAAACCAGCTTACAAAACAAACTAACATTTTGAGAGTCATGAAAGATGATGAAAGATTGATGGAGCACATGCACAGGGCTCTGGGAAGGAGATCAATATTCTGCAATCATGTCAGTCTGCACTAATGTCAGGCAGTGGCCTTCAGAGATATTGCACTGGACTGGTAACACTGGAATTCAATTTATAATCTCACCCAAAGCATTCTGGAATAAAGACCTCTTGTTGCTGCCAGGTAACCAGGCTCTGTAAATGTGGACTGTGGAGAATCCTGTGTGAAACTAAAGGGGAAGAACTCACCATACACTGCAATAGTCTTTGTGTCCTGAAGAATGGTGTTTCCTGCTGAGACCTGAACAGTGATTGTGTTCATCCCTTCCACAGAAAATGTGAATGTGATGCTCCCTTCCAATGTGATCAGTGGCTGCAAATACATCATAAAAGGAAAAATTCAGTTAATTTGGCTGGAAAGGAAAAGCAAAAATGAGTTTGGCTCTCTAACATATTGGGATGGTTTGAGGAGTTAGTTCCAGATTGCAAATTTCAGACTCAGGAGGGGCCCTATGACACACGAATCTCAGACAGGGATGTCCTCCTGAAGCTTGAAGTAAGGTAAAAGGAACCTAAAATTTCCAAAGGAGCTATGTTTTAGGATTTGCAATGCTTCCTTTCCACTTAGCATGTTGGTTGTTCTGGATCCCATGTTAAAATGCCCACCTTTGCTCACTCCCCAGAGAGGCTCAGATCCTGATGTAAAGGCCTGGATCACTCACTGCTCAGGTAGCAGCCTCCTTTCCTAAATCTAGTGTAAGTGCTTTATTTAAGGTGCAGAACTGTCACCCTGAAAACCAAAACCTTCTGATACTGTTTTCACAGTTTTAGTTACTTTCCCATGAAAGTTCTATAAACATAAGTTGTTTATCACATCCCTTCTAAGAAACATCTTTTGATGGATATTTCACATGACCAGTGTGCTTGGGAAGGTGGTAACTTAATTATCCAATCATTGTCAAGAATCTCCAAGTACTGGAGTCAGAGAATAAAGTTTTTTCTTTTGCTGTTCTGTCACTGAGAGACGTTTGTGTGAATCATTTTGTGTCCTTTAGCGACACAGAACCAGCCAAATTAAGATTTCACATTTGCTGTCCCATGTTATCCTCAGATACAGAGACATCATTTTTGGTAAATGTTGATGCTTGAGAGGGAACAGATCCCTTTGGCTATGAACCAGTTTATCAACGAGTTGTGTCCTCCAGCAGACTCTCCTTAACTTCTCTTTTTGCTTGTTAATCAACTCTGGGTGAGATCTTCCAAGTACCCAGTATTAAGTCAAACTGTTGCCATTGTAGTCTATACCAAAACCCACACTTCAATGAGAACAGAATTAGACCAACCCTGATCACTTTTGAGCTTAGGAGATCAGAGGGAAGGTTAAAAGGTGACAATCACAGCCTGTAAATACCTCTAGGGGGAGAGGATTGCTGATAGTACAGAGTTCTTTAATCTACACAAAAAGGCATAACAAAATCCAACACCTTGAATCCCAGACTAGATAAATTCGGACTACAAACACGGTGCATGAGTTCAAAGCTCAGAAGAATTAGCTGTGGGGAAATAGTTGGAGGAGATGGTCAGAAGAGAAGCAGTGCATTTTCCATCATCTGAGGAAAATTTTTAATGCAAAACAACAACAACAAAAAGTCAGGTTCTGCCTTAGTCACAAAGAGTTAAATAAAGCAGAAGGTACTGATCAAATTCATTTGCATTATACAGAAGAGAATCGTGTGTGATTATGAAGCTCCCTCTTGGCTCTACAAAATCCATGACAACCTCTCCCCTCAGAAACTAATTAGGGTTTCTGGATACTTTAGCCATAATTATATGTGAAGTAACAGTTCTAATGTCTGTGCAGATTTACCAAGACTGCAAGCACAGAGGCAGCAGAATGTGATGGATGACATTCTCATATCTGAGCAGAGCCCTGGGGCAGGGAGGTGTGTTGGGAACCATTTCATCCACCTGTAGCACATGACAGCAAGGTCCTTTTGCACATGTGGTTTAGCACGGGGTGCTGGGGTTCAGCATAGGTCAATTCCAAATAAAAAAAAAAATCCCTTCAGCTTTAAAGGTTGTTTTCCTAAAAAATCTTCCAAAGCCCCTACTTTTTTTCTTCTTACTGAAGAAAAGAGGGTGAAGAAAAACAGTAGAAACTCCTCCAGATTTTGGTTAACTATGCTCACCTTTCTTAAGGAAGAAAGCTATTGGCAACTTGCATGAAATAGCAATAAACCCTGCAGCTGAGGCACAGCCACACACACAAAGCACTACTTAAATTTCCATGTCGGTACCTCCAAGGACCATTAGCATCTCAGTATTTGGTTTATCATTTTCTTGCATCTGTGACTACATAGAAGCATTCCCAGATCCCTCTCTCCCTCCCTCTTCTGTCAGAGAGCTCCTCCAGGATTATTTTGACCTCAGTCCATCAGGAATACAAACCTCTGTGTTGTTCCCAAACCACCAGACATAAGTAAGTGTTCCCACTTGGCTTGGCCACAGCACTGCTGTGGCGTTGATCTCCTTGTTCTTCGTGGTGACAAAGGGCAGAGACAAGTGAACGTGTTCCAAGGGGCCTGCAGAGACAGAAGCAGCAAGTGAGCTCTCCCTCCATCTGAAAAGTCAACCTGGGTGGGATATCCATTGGTTTAGGGAAGAAAATTCTTCCCCAAATCACTGTGGGACATGACAGACTGCTGTGGCTTGGTATCATTTCTAGAGAGGAAGGGTTAAACCTGTTCCTCAGAGGACAGGAGCCACCCCTGTACCTGGAGCTGAAAAGCCTGGGCTCTCTACTGCATGAATGTCATGAAGTCAGGAGCTGATATGACTCTTACAGTAGGGACAGTGCCCTGTTGTGTGAATATGGCCTTCACTGGGAAGACATAAGAATGTGCAGACAAAGGGCTTCAGTAGACGTGAAGTATCTTTCCTTGCAAACTGCTATGATTTGGTGAACTTCAGCAGAAACTCCTTCTGAAGGCAGCTATTCTCTGTGTCTGCAATTTAATGTTACCTTATACTCCCTCCTTTTCATCAATAAACCCTTTTATTTCTTCAGTATAAACAGAACATAATTCATTCGACAAGTGACATTATGCCCAGGGTTACACATTTCCCATCTTCTGGAAACAGATGGGCCTTTGTTGTTAAATCTTGTTCTATAGATTATTTTTAAAATGTGTTCTGACTGTTCACTAAGAGAACAAAGCAATTGTCCTGAGTGACAGGGAAAGAAAAATAAAGAAACCTCAGGTGACATGAGGACATGAGTTCCTTAAACATATTAAGGCCACATCTGCACATCCTCTATCTGTGAACTCTCCAGTGATGAGAATTGTTCATATGGAGTTGAGATGCATTGCTAGAGAATTTTATGTATTTCCAGGAAGGATCTTTCAGGATATACCTCATGCATTAATCACCACTTAGACCTTGCTTTTCAGCCTAAATGAATACCAAATATTCTGGAGAAAGCATCCTGGGTAACACAATAGGCAGAGGGAGGAAAAAAACTCTCCAAAATCAGACTATACAAACAATGCCAGAATAAGGACCAATGCTTCTGATTGATTACTGAAATGCATCTTTCTCTGGGTTGTAGACACAGCCACTGCTTAAGCTGAAGCAGCCCAATTAAGAGTTATCCATGATCAGATTAACCAAAGCCTGCTTATACATGAGGCTTATTTTGCCTCCTATAAGCAGCAATCAACACTCTTGGAAATTCATGAGATGCCACAATTTCACCCTTATGATTTTAATGGCATCCTCCTCCTCATATCCATTTTCATCACCACGCTGTTCCTGCTGTCAGCAAGACCCTAAGACCTGAAAAACAGCAATTTCCCCAGCTAAATGCAGTGACAACTGTAATGATGGAGCCCATGAAAAATCTGATACTCTCCAGCATTACTGTATCACTGCTCTGAACAGATCTCAAATGATCCTGCACAGCAGAGAATGCCCAGCACCTCCTTGGACTTTCCTCATACACCTGCTAGGAAGGGATATGAAGAATGGCTCAAGCAACCCAATTCTGCCTGAACCTTTCCCAGCACAGCTGGATCAAGGAGGCTGAAAAGCTGAGCTGTTATCTGGCCAGCAGATGGGGATAGCTCACTCTGGATAGGCCCTCCTGCTAGGAGACTGCTTTCTCCCAGGTAAGTTTGAAGAGGATTGAAGGAAATGAATTTTTGAGCGTCATGCAGGGCTGTGGAGGCTATGGCCTTCAGCTGTCCCTGGAAAACAAACAAGTGTGTACAAGCTCTAGAAAACTGAAAGGGAGAAGCTTCTCAAAAGGCTCACTTTCACAGGTGATGTTATTCTGAAGCATCTGAAGCACCCATAGATAATTTTCCAGGAGAAAATTTTAACATATCAGGACATCTAAGAGACAGGCTGTTGGCTTGAGCAGTTTACATACAACAGTTTATATTGTCCATCCAGCTCAAAATGCCCCTGTGTCACAGTAACCTGCATTTCTGGATCCCTGGAGCAGGAAAGGCACTGCTTCTGTGCACTGGCCACGTGGCTGCAGCAGCATGAGGGGAGCATGGCATGAAGGTTTTACTTTTATCTTTGAAACCACAAGCACTGAAGGCTCAGCACCTGCAGCTTTCTCCTGCAGAAAGAGTGCTGGCCACAGGTAAGGAAGGTTTTGGAAGGCCCAGGTCTGGCTGCAGACACTCATGTATTAACCCTGAAACCAGGGATCACCCAGTTTGTAGCCCTTCCTAAAACTCTGGATGTTGAGGCTGTACATTGCATGTCTGTGCCTCTGACAATGCAGAGTGTGTGTCTGTTTTAAGGACAGATGTTTTTGTGAAACTCCCCAAAGGCCAAGCTCAAACTCCCCAGGCAGAATACTCAGCAGAGGGCTGAGTGGCAATGAAAGCATTCAAATAGGATTAAGGAGCTTTTGAGGGTCAGGGTGTTAGACTCTGGAGAGGGCTGGATCTCCTGTGCATCCCTGTCCTCAGCAAGTCTATTGCTAGGCTGAGTGGCACCATCCTCATTTGTGACCTGTTTTGCAGCCCCTCATTCTTGTCATGTAGAGAAAGGTGAGACGTATCCCTAGAGCTGTCACTTCTCCAGGGAGTCTGGCACATATAATCTGGGCCTGGCTGCAATAATCACTCTGTGTGCTGGCAATTACCTATGCAAAACACAGACATACACTATCAGCTGCTAAGTCACACAAACAAATCTGAATATTGTTACTTCCCTGTACAGCTTAAACAATCAAAACACTTCATAAGCCTTCAGTGTCTCAAAAAAATGCATTAGAGCAGCTGCAGACGAGAAAGACACTATGAGTGGGTAAAAGGCTGGACACCTGCCAACCAAAGGTGTTTTTGAAGGGGGACATTCAGGTGGATATTTGCTCCTGCTCCTCTAGTTCTCCTTCATAAAAATGCTATCTCCCACACTCCTGCCTCCCACTGTTCCCATCTGTTGACACAATGGCTCTTCATTAAAAAGCTGCTCTCCTACCCTGAAAAGGCAGCTGCTTTCATGCTGTGTGAACTAACCCCAAAACTAGAGGTAAAGTGTAGGGAATGTGCCAAATCATCTGCACAATATGTGGAGTTAGTTTGGTAGATGGTAAACAATATTTCTGTGAACGTAACTTCATGTTTTGGAATTTCCTTTTTTCTCAGTTAATCTGGTACACAGTGAAAACATAAATAACAAACAAAAAAACTCCACCGTATAAAGAAAATTATGGCCCCAACAAAATCCATTACAAATGTTACAAAATTTTGATAAATAATTTGACCTTTTGGGTTCATAACCATGTGCTAGAATAAATATGAAAGAATACAATGTTGGTTTTATCCAAGAACTTGGGATACATTCCAGTTGTAAATCAGACACATATGAAATATAAAAATGTTCAAAAGAATAGCAGAAAAGCAATGTGAGGATAGTTTTTTGGTGGTTTTTTTTTTTTTTTTTTTGCAATACTATTTAATACAAATATTTTGGTTCCTATGACAACAGAAACACTGAAATGCACTGGTTTCCATCCCAGAGCTGGGTGTGTTTCATTAACATAAAAACATGCACAAAGTAAAATTCAAAGCTTTTAAAAATCATTAAAGATCCCTGGGTGTCTTTGTTGTTCTAGAAGTGTAAGCTTGGTAATGAAAGTGCATTTCAGGACAGTCCTTAGAGGTGTCCCAAATTAGACTATCCAAAATTAGAGATAAAAACATGGTTTAAAAAGCAAAAATTAATGATTAGACTTGATGATCTAAGAGGTCTTTTCCAACCTTAATGAATCTATGTTTCCTCTCAGTCTGGAATCAGCAGTCTGTCTGGGGGACAGGGGAACACTCATTGTTTCCCACCATTCTGGACCCAGCTGCCAAATTCCAAATGTCACCTCTACAGGTAGTAATTCTAAAAGAAAAGCAGGAGCTAAGAAGGGGTATGAACATACATACACGTTACGTGCAGGTAGAGGACAGCGCTGTCAGAGCCCAGGCTGTTTTCCACCAGCACGGTCACTCGGAATATCCCCACGTTCTGATAGATGTGCTTGATCCCATCTTCTGTTGAGCTGAGATTGGCATATGACACAGCGATGCCGTCTCCAAAATCCACCTGAAAGAGGGATCTCTGGAGGTCTCCCTGTGGTGAGAGAGAAAGGATGGAAACAGACTCTGTTTTGCTTTTGACAGACGGGATCAGCGGGGTGACCGGGACCATCTGGAGAACAGCGACAAGGTCTGATGTGCCAGAGGAACAGCCTGCACTGACCTGCACACAGCCATGGCTGCTACAGATCCCTTCTTTTCATGTAAGATGCAGCATCTTGCCTTACCTTTAAACACCCTCACTCCCTAGGAAACCTCCCTCTGGCTCTGCATGGTGCTCATGCTGGCTGTTCACACTTGCTGGCTACTGCTGTGGAGCACTTCCACAGCCTGGTGCACTGGAGCAGTGCCCACTATCTGGAATGATGGAAAATTAATAGCTGATCATTAATAACCTTTCATAAAATTGGCTGAAATGACATTTCAATTACTTTGGGTTTGTTTCTTCTTTTCTTTCTTCTCTTTTCTCCCTCTTTTCCTTTGAGAAGCAGTCCTCTGGATGCCCAATTCCCCTTCTGGAATGAAGGGTACTTGTGTGGGTATCAGACAGGTATCCACACCAGAAAGAGATGTGAATGTACGTGACTATAAGAGGAAATTGTAACAGAACTTTTATCCTCCTCATGTTCTCTGTCTTTTTATAACTTGTTGTGAAGGCAGAAATAGTGGAGGCTTGCCTGAATGGAAAGCAAAAGGAGCAGAGCTCTACCTGATGGTGACAAGAGCAACGAATTTTCCCAGATGCTCTCTTTTAATAGACTAAAGTTGTTTTTACACTGCCTTGGCACCCTGCTGGAAGCTCTGTTGCTTCCTAACAGATGAGACAAAAATATCTGTGTTGCTCAGTTGTGGAGAATCCCAGACTGAAGGTGTGGCAGGGGAAATGGTCTTTAGAGCAGAGTTATGTCCTTTGTTAACACGAGTGATAAGAAAGATGTGCAGTTTCAAACACCATGCAGTACTCTGGGCACTTCTGTCTGTTTGACTGAGCCAGCAGCAGCCACCAAATGGGATACACTTCCACAGCCAGGAGTGACCACACATCACCTCTGAACCTCTTTCAGAGAGGGACTATTATTATTTCAAGTCCAGTGCTGGACTCAGACCAAATACCCTTTGAAAGAGATCTCTGAAATGCCCTTTGATGCTCTCCCAATTCCTCCAGGTCCATCATTATACGGGTTTTAGTTGTCTTTTTTTACTCAAAAGGAGATTATGTCTTTGAACAGCAAAGACATTCTGCTGGGAGAAAAGCTTTTCACATGGTTAAAACTGTGCCATCATAGTGACCCCACTGGATTTATCAGCTCTGAGGATATTCCAGGTCATGCAGTTTCAGGTCATGGAATATTCCTTGACATGTCTGAGGTAGCAGCAGAAGATGAAAAGGGTGACAGCCTTTTAGAATAGCCTCACTTCTCCAAGTCTCAAAATTTGTGCTCTAATGAACCTTTTCTTCTCTTGTCTTCATTTTTTCCATATCCACGAAACTCATGCTGTCTACAGGTGTAGCCAGGGAAAGGAGCCATTTCTAAGACATGCAAGATTTAGATTTCAATTTTTAGGTAGAGAAGATGCTGACAGAAACAACTGAAAATGTAATTAGAGAAGAGCTTCAGCTGCTGTTTCCCCACTGTTTTTCATTTGCTTTGGCCTTTCCTGTTTTAAAACCCCTTGAACTGGAAATACATTTTCCATTGAGTAAGATCCAGGCTATAGCACTCCTCTGAAAATGCCACATTTTGAAAATCTGACATTTAAAATTTTAGCTTAGGAAGTGGGAGAGAAAAGTCAGGAAAGCAAAGAGACTGTGTTTTGACTTGTTCTAATATTTTATCTGTGCCAGGTAAGAGCATGGGCAGAGTAAGACGAGAAAGGAGAAGAGCCAAAATCCAAACATTTCCCACACAGCCCACACCTGATTTAAACCAACCCAGCTGTCACTGTCTCTGTCTCCAGCATCCCTCCAGAGCCACTTGCAAGAGGTTGTTTTACCAAGAGCAGTTTTATTCTGCAACAATTTGATGCCTATCCATACATCTTGCAAAAACCCTTCCTGTTGCTTTTTCCAGCTCCTCCTTTTTATTTTGTCAAGCTCAATACTCCACAACAGGATTTTTCTGAAGCTTTTTGCCCAGTTAAAGCTGGCATGAAACTCCCCTCATTACCTGCAGGAGACAGACACTGCTGCTATTGGAGTGTTTTCACAGATTAATTAATTGTGTTTTCTTTAGAGGAACCCCTCTCTCTGCAATATGCACAAGCTTGGATATAACCTGAAGTACAATCTTGATAAAGGCTCTTGTGCAGCCAAAGGCTTAAGCATATGCTGAGCATTAAGAATTTTAGCCTGAAAAGAAGCCCTAATAATTAAAAACAAGTTACCCAAGGCCCCATATTAAGACATACCTAGAAAACATTAGTTATTAAAATATAAATCAGAAATTTACTATTTTCTAAGGGATTTTCTCATTAAATGTCCAGGTTTTTTTTCAAGTATATACAAAATATTTATCTCTCCCTCCTTTCTGGTGCTGCCTCCTAAGCCAAGTGCACCTTTTTCCTGCATCTTACCAAAGGAGCCTCAAGTGCACACAAGATCTGGACATTACCAAAAAACTCTGTCAAGCTTCCTGCTAAAGGTATATCAAGAAACATCCCATACAGTTTGCAACAATATTTTTATATTTTGATTACTTTTATGCAGCTCTTAATACTTTGGTGGATGTGAGATATGAAACCCACCTAGCAGGATTCTCTCTTTTCAAACACTCCATTGGAATCTTGCCCTGAAAGTTGTGATAATGCATTTTCCTTATTGACTTTGAGTATTTGTATCTAAATGGAAGTATTAAAAAATGGGACAAACACAGCTCAAGGTTTTTAATCTTGGTTCCCATGTTTCAGATTTCATTTTTAAGTCTTTAATTATGTGCCGACTTCTGTGTCTTCCTTAGAGATGTTTACAATAGATTTAATTATCCTTTGCAAGAAACATACAGGAATGCTGTTGGAGGGTTTTCATGGATTAATTTATTATGCTTTCTTTAGATTAGCCCCTTTCCCTCTTTGGCATTTTCCTGTCACCTGAAGAAATCATTAATCAAAGATATTTGCACTGGAACTGAATATCTACACATTGCATACCTATAATCTAGATCTGTTTAAAGTATATTATTACTTTTTAACAGAGACTCAGATCCAATTTGATCAAGAACTGAAAAACATGCTTTCCTATGTAAATCCCTGCTTTCAGAGAGATGGCCTTAATTTTTCAAATCAGAAATTGAACAGATAGGTGCCTTTTCAAAGGGCAAATAGCTTGATACTTTTCAGATGTACGTCTTTTTCAACACCAAATAGTGAATTGTACTGATCACATCATTCATCCTGACTGCCAGTTGTGCCAGCTCAACTCAGCTATGACCTCTTTTTGCAGTACTAGATCTTCTGTGCCCCACAGGAATTAATAACAGCCTCTCAGGATTATACAGAATAATTCAACTTGTGTGACTGGAAGTGCATTACAAGACTCTGGTGCTGTGTGTCATTAGGAAGGCAAAGTCCACTTTCATACATTTCATGGAATTTCAACAATGGATTTTAAAAGGCATAGAAGGCTCTGATTTCTCCTAACCAGCTTGTCATCATCAGAAAATGCAATTATAATTCAGATGAGAGTGGTATGGGGGAGGGCACATACTGTGTTATTTGTGTATTACTTCAGGAGAGTAGTGCTGTTAGTAAGATAAACAGCTGGGATTCAGTGCACTGAAAGTTAGGATGAACATTTCATATTTCTGTAATCATTACCAACAATCTTGTGATATCAAAAGAGGGAACACAGTGGTATACTGTAAAAAACAAAAACAAAAGCCAAAAAGCCAAAACCAGACTATGCTTTTAATTACTACTAGCTTTGCATCTTTAATTTGAGTACCAACAATCAAAACAAGGCTAAGCTCATCTCCACCAGCTTCAGCTGAGTTGAATACTGAACTGCACCAAACAGTAGTGCTGAGGTGGGAAATGTTAATGGCATTGTGCCCCCAGCAGGATCAGGATCCCCAAGCTCATTAAATGTTCCTGAGACACAGTGCACCTTGCACAGCCATGTACCAACACTGCCATTACAGGCAGCCACGGCACTCTTTAGGAAATTCAGGGCTTCATTTGTGTGTTCACATGGTAAGAGAGAGTCCTCTGGATATCTGAGCAATCACTACACAAATGCAAGGCATGGCGGGTATGAGGCAGAAAGCAAAGCTCTATTTTCGAATGAGGGAATAAAACATCAGAAAGTTTAAGTTTTTTACTCAAGGTCATTCAGAAGGAGCTCAGAGTGTGGTTCAGGAATGAGTTCAGATTGCCTGAATTCTAGCCTGTGGCCTGAAGTGTAGGAACAAATTAGCTTTCCCCACACATTAGTCTAATCCAAACATCACATAGCAGCAGCAAGCAGTTAAAAGCAAGCCAAAATCTGCTCCCAGTGGAGTGACTTTGCCAAGTGAGAACTGAGGCAGACCTGGAATGTCAAAGATTTTTGGCTGTCATTTTATCAAGATAAAAAATAAATTAGAGGAGGCAGTTTCTCTGTGAATTATCTGTAATGAAACAGTCAAAGCCCTGAACCTTGCTGCCCTGAATGTCTTTACCGTCCATTTCCTCAGCAAAGACGTGTGAGCAATCAAATGAAGCAAGTTTGAAAGCCATTGTGCTGAACAGCGTTGCTCTGGAGGCTGCAGCTTTCATTCTCTGCTGAAGCAGTACAGCAGCACAAGTGTCTGATGTTCACACAAATATCTCCAGCATACAAATAACAATCGTGGTTGTGACAGGCAAGAGACCTACGTGGCCATGTGATCAGGAAGGCACACAGAAGCAACACACACTTAATAAAATCTCTCTATTTTCTACAACAGAGAAGCAAAACAAGGACAAGGACATTGGGATGAATAACTTAAGTAGGAAAAGTGCCTTTATAACTTTGTGTTTTGGTTTTCTTCTGCTGCTGTCCTAAAATTAAGCAAATAATCTGGTTTTTAGGCTGAGAAATGACCCTTATTAAATGCTGTAGTGTGAGGGCTACCAGTCCTAGGTCTCTGGATGTAGCCCAGGCCAGGACAAAGGGTTAACCTTTAAACTGGCAGCATGTTTAGGCAACGAAAAATTTGCTTTTAAGCATAACTACTTCTCTCATGTGCTCTCACACAATGACAATAATGCTGTTGGCATTCTTCTTATCTCATGGAAATTTAAAAGCAAAATTCCCAGCTTAAGTACAATTCCTTGTTTATTAAACACTTCCAAAATGCTTCATAAGATGCAACACATGATCATTAGTAATATTGATGGATGATTCCTGACTATTGTCACCCACTGAGAATATCATGATTACTATACCCAGATTAACTGGACAAATAACTTGGCCAAACCTTTCCAATAATGGGACCATAAATATTAAGTGCAACTTGACCTTGCAAGCAGTTTAGAGGAAGTCATACAGAAATTCTAAAAGGTGACAGGAGACTTAGATCACGTTTGAAAGAATACATTCAGATGATTTCCGTATGACCTGTTGGTTGGGTTTGCTTTTAATGATATTTATATGCTGCCAGATATAAATGCTTCACAGGAAAATTTCATGTGAGTCAGGGTTAGAGAAAGTGGGCCACAATCCCAGCTCTCAGAAATCAGCAATGCTCAGTGTGCTCCTGGGTTTGCTTCCTGCCCTCCCTCCACTGGCACAGACTTCAGTGATGATTTTCTTTTGTGTCTTCTTCAATAGCAGAGCACTTCTGAATGCCTTGTCCTGGCTTCTCTTGGGGCATCTTTTGCTCACATTGTGTTTTTGTCGGAACGCACTGTGGTGGCTCTCAGCATCACCACAGGCACAACCCAGCTCTACAAGGAACTGCTGTGCTGTGGTTCCTGTGCCCAAATCCCACACCTGAGTGAAAACATCAGCTTTTTACTGCTGCCATTTGTCTCTCCTGCCCTCCTAGTAATCTGCTCCACTACAGAGATGCAGTGAATTTTCAGGGCCTCCAGTGAACCTGCTTCTGCAGTCTGTTTCTCTTTTCAAACCCAGGTGAATTCCTAGACGGAGCAGAAAGATAACAGGAGCACAAATCTCAAGCAAACTTGTACCTGGGCTCACCAGCTTCTCTTTTTTTCTTTTCTTTTTCTTGCAGATCAAGAGGAACATGGACATGAAAAAAGAGAGCTGGGAGGCTGCAGTGTATGAAACAGCTCTGCAGATTTGAAGGCTTCAAACAAACTGTCTCAGAGGGATACAGGAGATGTTAAGATGCAAAAGGAAAGGCCATTGCTTTTTCACACCCTAAAAGATATCAGCTGTCAGTCACACTAAAGGAGGGGTCCTCACCATGATGTACCACTCTAAAATACTGCCCACCACTCCAGGAGGCGAGGGTTGAATAGGGCACGCTTTTTTCACACACTCTTGGGGGAAAAGATGTGCAAGGTGACATATCCAGCCCATTTTAAATTCCCTGATGCTTTCCCCTCAGTAAAAATGAAGTTGCATAGATTTTTTGGATACTGAACATCCTGGATTGTACTGTGATATATTCCTGTGCAGGACAGAACTAAATAGAAATTGGCAAATTCTTGTCTTGTGATACCTCTGCCTTGTACGCAAAGGAAAGGAACTTCCCTTTGAGAAGTGAGGTTGGATTAAACAACCTCCAGAGATCCCTTTCAACCTCAATTATTCTGTGAAATCAATATCCATTTCATAAAAGGATGCTTGTTCTTTTGATGGGTTGTTTTCTAGTGAGGGGTGGTTTTTTTTGTCACTGAAAGAGTTAAATTGGTAAATGGTTTAGCCTACACACAGTTTTGTTGCTTCAATTAAATTTTAGTCCCCTATAGCTTGCACATCACTGGACAAATATTCCTGTTTGTTGAACATTTCTTTTGTTGCAACACTCACACAAAGTCTTTGCCAGACTGGGTAAAATTCACCCAAAGGTTTTTTTGGTTGCTCTTTAAGTTGACAAATCTAGGAGCAGGAGGTCAAGATTCATCTAACAGGGGGAGTAATTGGAAAGGCTGGAGGCTGATCAATACTGCTCCAGCCCTCAGAGCAATTCCTAACCTCTCCTTTATCAGATACACTGGAAGAAGAGCTCCCTTTAGATCTCCTCAGAACTGATTCACTCACTCATCAAAACATCCGTTCTGTACTCCTTGACACCCAGCATGAGAGAGGCACCATCTCATGCTGGAGAAGGTGTTGCTTCCAGACTCTGGAAGTGCACACTGAAGCAGAGCTGCCAGAAAAGATCAGAATGAAGGAAAGAGACAGAACAATGCACAGCAGCTCCCTGTATGACCGAGTGGTCAGGGTTCTCTTACACCATACGTGAGCTGAAGCACTCGCAGAAGAAAGAGCAGGACATTTCTCCTGAGTTTCCCACACTGTGGGTGATTGTCTCTCCCTTTGACTATTGGTATAATTCTTTGATAGTTTTGTGACTGAGTATTCAGGTTATCCATCTCCTTCTCCCAGTCTGTTTCAAAACTTTGCTCAGAAGAGAAAGGTGATGAAAAGAGCACATTTTTTTACTTTTTTTTATTTATTTTAAAGCCTGGAGACTGACTTCTGTTTTGGACCCTTTCCTTTTCATCTTTAAATGCAGGAATCAATAATTTAGCCAGATTAAATTATATGTTCACACTGTTATTACAGCATCATAGTAACTATGTTATATGACTGTCAGTACTGAAATAAAGTGACCATAATTTGGAAAGAATAAACATTCAGGTCAAAAACTGCTTCAGGTTAGATATGATTTATGGTATTGCCTTTACAAATCAGGACACCTGTTTGCTGGGGAAAGCATCAATAATAGAGATGTTAAAAAAAAATTTCTTTCCTCACAGATGGCATTTACTATGGAGACGGTCAGAAGTATTTCCTTGAATACTCTAAAGTAAAAAGGGATGTACATTGTCACTTGAATACTCTGCACTATAAAGGGATGTACATTGTCCCTTGGTGTTAAAGCATACTTGTTTTAGGATTTATTGGCCAGTAAGTGAGGAAAAGGGGTAGAAGTTTAAAGAAATCAAATTAGATTAGGGAAAAAGAAAAAAAACTGCTATTTTGTGAATGTTACTGCTTGTGCACCTGCAATTAAACACAGATAAAGAAGTGCTGAAAAGAAAAAAAGAGGTGAAAAGATTTAAATACTTTTTCTATGGATTCTTGAATGGAGGAAGAAGAACAATGAAATACCAAGTTACAGATACAACAAAAACACAGATCAATGTCCAAATCACCTTCATAACAGCAATGAATTTCAGACTTAGTCCTGCTGAGGACATCTTGAGATAAATGCCTAAACAATATGTACCAAGTTGTGTGATAAGGACCCAGCTGCATGTGTAGCTATCTGTCATCTTTGGTTAAAAGTCAGTGGAAAATAATTATGGAAATTCAGTGTCAAAAACAGCAGGAAATAAAAAACACCGTTAAGGGCGGGGGATCAGAATTCAAACCTGCAGTCTTCAGTTCTCTTGTGAAATTCCCAAATTGAAGCAATTCCCAAATTATAGGAATTCCCAGTTTTTATCAACTTTTCCCAGACATAACCCTGGGACATAACACCACAATACTATGACAACCCTTTCACCTCCATAAATTTTGGGGCAAACTCCACCCAGCCGCATCCTGGCCACGACTGACTTTATACCACCCCGTCTCTTTGCAGACCTTGCCTGGCAGGAGCCACACAGATTCCCAGATGAATGTGATGGATGAGTGAGCAGAGCAAAGCCTACCTCCTCCAGCTGCACCAGGAAGGTGACGTTGTGGCCCTGCTCGGCCGTCAGCCGCCCGTCGGCCGTGACGATGCGCAGCCCCTGGGGGGGTTTGCCCGGGCACTGCTGGGGCTTGGCCGTGTACCTCTCCCGCACCCCATCCGTGCAGTTGTTGGAAACAACCTTCCTGTACCTGAAAAGGGATGGGGAAAGCCGTGCCAGGTGCTGACAAGGAGCACAGCAGGGTTGACTGGGAACAGGTTCCTTTAGACTGAGGAGATGGTTAGAAAACGAAGATTCACAAATGGATTTCCGCGTTTGGCTCAGCCAAGAGCTCCTCATGTGCCCAGCACACCAGCAGTTCATACTGTTCTTAATGGCATGTGATAATTTCCTGCACTGATATCATGATATCATATAAGGTACCATAAATTGTCTAAACCATAAAATGATTTGAGTAACTATAAAGTTATAAATAAATTATATACACATAGAGTATGGCATGGTATTCAATTATTACACTGTTGGACAAAGTTTAACAACTTTTCTCACATGTTCCCCACTTCTCATTAGTTGTGAGGCAAGTGTTTCTAAAGCTGCAACCCTTAAAGGCTAGAACAATAAGAATTGAAGCAAAAAGCAAATTCTGCCCATCTTTCAGTATACAAACCCTCCAAACACAGCTTGGGTTGCTTTTCTTGCTTTAATCACTTGCATCATAAATGAAGTCTGCCAGGATCTTAACTTAAACTACATCTTCCATTGACTAGTAAGAGGGGCAAAGAACAGCCAGCCTTCAGGCTAGCTGCCCACCTATAACTTCACATATGCATCAGTTTCATCTCTCTCCACTAATTTACCTTTCAGTATTTCTGCCTCACCTGATCTCACAGGATTTTAAGAGGAGTCTTTTCATAAACATTAATGATTTGGCCTTACAGTCTCCCCCCAAATTTCTTTAAGGCATCATCTTTCAGGGAAAAGCCTGGTCCATACATGATGGAGATCTGGAGTGACAGATGTGCAACCCAACAAAGGTAGTGATGGTGACGAAGGTGTCACGAGGGCTTCAGCCAGCTCTGACACACCTACAGTAGGGGTAATCCTGTTTTCCAGGTTTCCACTGGGTTAAATCCATATGGGTGCTCTAGCTAGATAAAGCCTGGTGAGCCACTTACCCAGTGCTGTTGAGGTAACTCTGTCCAAGGCTGCAGTCCTTTGACAAGGAGGATGGGTTATACCAAAATGCTGGTAAACACTGGCCATTGCTGTGGCGCTCATATCCATAATCACTGTTGCAACGGTAAAAGAAACCATCACATAAAACCAGAAAAGAACAAACATGGTATTAGCTCATGCTCTCTACTATTAATACAAGTCTGTTTACTATGACTTCTGGTTTTATTTTTACTGATAGAACAAATTCTTCATTCCACTTCAGCTTTTTTTTAACTGGGGCAGTTATCTTCCATAAATACCAGTAAAAAAGAAGAACCAGAGCAGGTAATTTATGAGTATTGCATCAATTGTTCTCTCTCCACAGACTAACAGTACCTCTCAGGATCAAATCAAGGCTCAAATATTAAAAAAACAAAAATCAAGAAACAAAAACAAAAATCCACCAGGAATCTAAGCTAAGTTAAATTACCACTGTCTCAGTCACATCTTAGAAGACTGAAGGCTAAAAAGCTAATTGCGTTTGGAAACTATATCACACAGGATGTAGAGGGAAATTTACAGCCCTGAGAGAGTTCTTGCCTGAAGGCATAAACAGCATATTTGGTAATGGGAAAGAATTCTGTGATCTTCAATTCTCTTTTTGTTAGGAAGAGGAAATGCTACCAAAAATCACATGTTAGAAACAATGAGTCAAACTTTAATCTTTTGTCACAATTTGAGTTTAGTTATGACTAAATTTGCTTCGGTTTCACTAAAAACATTTCAAATTGTTTCTGAGTCCAAGTAAACAAAGACTCTATAAAAAATGTTATTGCAGGGAAAAAAAAAAGTCCAACAAACAGAAAACCTCTAATCAGTATTCCATTCACATGTGGGTTTACTTTCCAGCCATTGAGTAATGAGGACTGCTTGGTTGGATAATCATTCTTATTCCTTTTACTAAGCCTTCTCCAGAGCTCAGAATGGAGAAGTAATGGGATCTCGTTTCTGAGAACTGCTATACAGAGTCCACCAACTCCATTCCAATATTCCAGTTGCACAACAATCCTTGATCTTAAAATGGCACTTTTCTGCAAAGTATTTTTTACTTATTTATCTTTAATGCCTTGGTATCAGGTAGCCTGATTTTCCAAGAAAAGAGGATTAGGGCAGTGTTGGACTACGTGATTAAGGGCTTATATTTGCACATGTATGTAAAGAAGCAGAGAGAAGAAACAAGAGGTGGATGAACTCCAAAAACCTGATCAGATTTAGTGGAGCCCCTGCTCCAGCTCCTCCCAGAGCTGTCACAAGACAGCCATCAGTCCATGGCCAGGGGTGAGATCTACCAGAGCATCAATGAGATATTATAGAAAAATATTAACAACAAGAAGAGTGTTTAACTTAAGGAAGACTTTGTTCAAGTGTCTTGAAAAAGCCTGATAAGTTTAAAAAAATGTACAAAATGACAAGTAAACAATGTTAAGAAGCTTGATACTGGTCTAAGATATGAGACAAAGAAGAAAAAAAGGAAATAATTTGATTTATCTTTTGTTAAGTCTTTTATACTGGTTATCAAGAAAAGTCATTGAAAATACTTCAGTCACCACTTTTCTGCTTCAACTTTTTTATTCTGAATAAAGAAAAGAAAGATGCATTGAGGCCATCTTAAAATGGCAAAATTAAAAAGATGACATTAAGCAAAAGAAAATGCTGCATATCACTTGAGAAAACTCTTAAACATATATTAGACTGCATGACTGTTCCAATGGAACATTTTGGCAGCTGTGGTGCTTGGGGTATCTACAGCAAGTAATTGAGAACATACTCCAGGAAACAGCAATGCAGTAGATGACCTAAACAGTTTTTTCCTCATTTTTTTTTGACTGAATTTTCATCAATCTATTTACTCAGATGGCTGCAACTCAGTGCTGCTTAATTGCTTTGGAAACATCAGCCAGCCAACTCTCCCACTGCCATGTGCTTCTATAATCATCCTTGTTGGAATAAGAACACTATAGCTGCAGAATACACTTTGTAATGAAGAATAATACCATTCTGATTTGCTTGGAGAAAACAAATATTTGCATACAAATGGAACTCCTGTATTTTTGTAATTCATTTGTAAACACTCTGCAGTACTAAGTTATCGTGTGTGACTCTAATTAAAAAGCTGTAACACTGTACACACACAGTGTTCTGTAATCAGGTGAAAACAAAACAAACTAATACAGTGAAATCTGCCTCAGAGGGGATCAGTACTCACAATCCAATTTGATGCAGTAGTCTGAGATTTCTTACTATGCACATGTCTAGATTCAAGTTACTATTTTGGTTCCTATTCCTACCTGTAAATCTGGGCAAGCCAAGCTGGACTTAACTAGTTATGACTCTACTTGGGTCATATTTCTCAAAATCAAGAGAAAGAAATCCTAGGATTTTCCACAGCAGAAAGAGCTATAAGCCCAGAAGTTTCACAGTGCTGTTTTCAGGCTTGCAAATCATCTGGCTCATTAAGGCCCTACAGAAATATCATCCCAGTAAATGACATGAATTGCTTCTCCAATCCCTCCACAGATGCAGCAGCCACCCGTTCACCTCCGCAGTCTTGGAATCTAATGAATTCCTTGGCTACAGGCTGGTGCACGCAGAACACTGATGCTGACAACAAATTGCTGCCTACAATTTGGCACAACAGGCTTTGTAGCAATCAAGAAGCGTTACCATCAATTGGATGTCCATAGCACGAGCCAGTACAGCAAAGCCTGGAGGTGGGGAAGGCATCAGCCTCAGCCTGCAATCAGCTCCCCGAGTCATTGCCTGGGAACTGGGAATTGGAATTTGCATATATTGATGGTATTTTGTGCCTGCCTGAAAAGAACTCAGGTGACACAGATAATGTATCTCCTAAAAAGGAGTGGAGCGTTTGCCATCAGGGATTGCTTTATCAGTGCGAAGCAGCCTGTCTGGTGGCTCTCACTGATTGTGGTTTTACCCTTTTACTGGTTTAAACTGGAATCCTATTTGTCTTAATCAAGTAGACTTGCAAGTTATTTTCTGTAATTTGATACATATTCATTCCAGACTTTTTGTATCTCTGCTCAATGATCATGATGAATTCATTTTTCTTATGTTATTTTCAGCATAGGCAATAATCAAAGAAAATAAATCCCCTAAGGAAGTTTGTAATTTGGAAAAAGACCTGACAAACATACTGTTTGGAAGAACTGTTAATTCACATGAAATTATTAAAATCTTATTGCTCTAAGGTATAGAAATAACCAGTTACTTCAGATAAGTGATTGCCATGTTCATAGCTTCTAAAAATCAAGATATAACTTATGTAATCATATAAATTCCATAAGATTAAGAGCTTCACCTTAAGTTCAACTATGCCAGAAGCTGACAATGCTCCTTGTGTTTTTGCATGCTGTGCTGTCCAAACATTTTGGACATTAAATGGGGTGGAATTGAGCTATCTCTGGAAATAGTCATGTTTTTTCCACAGTTTCCAAAAGCCCTGGTGGAAAAAAATAACTTTGGCCACAGCAGTGGAAAAGTCTCACTACTCTTTTATTCACTTAATTCCATTGTCTAATATTTAACCATGATTCAAGTGTAGGTTTGTGTTAGGGGGGAGCTGTGCTTGTTCCCCAGTTCTACAGGACCTGATATAGGATTTAACACAGAGAAGGATGAATTCAGCTACAGTTTGAACTGAGGGTCCACGAGAGCGTACAATTATAATTGCATCACAGTATTTGGAGTTGAGCTATACCAGTTTATGTTAATATGGAACCTAAAATCCCCAGAATCCTTCCTGTAAATCCATGCCTGGTAGATATCCCGGCCCTTAAAGATGCAGAGATGCACTGTAGATTTTACACAGTGAATCTGCATTTTCCACAAGCACTCAAAATGAACTAAAGATTCATTCTAAATTACTATTTGTTAGCTAACTGAGCCCAGAACCAAAGGGTGCAAACGTAGGTGTATTTCAGCACCAGCATGGTCTGACCTGATGGCTGGTGACACACAGAGCCAGCAGAATCCAGCCACACTCAGTGTCTGTGCCCTGCCTCCCCAGGCTTTGGCAGAACAGTTCCTCCTGATGCACACTCTGATGTTTTAGCACAGGAACTAACCCCAGCAGGCAGGGCTGTAATTTAAGTGCCGGGGAATATAAAAAGAGCCAGCCAGATGCTTGCTGATATCATCTGTGAAATAAATGGATAGATTCCCAGTTGCACTAAGGCATCTCTGTGCCTCTCTGGCTATCCAAAACCACTAGCAGCAGTACCAAGAGGCTCATGCTTCCCCTGAAGGTGTGAGGTATGGCAATACTGACAGGAGAAGCCGTCAGTGGCAATGACAGCGGGTTCAGAGGGAGGACTGACAGTCAGACACTGCTCAAAGCTCCTGTTAAAGGACCTGGGAGACAGGTGGCTGAAGGATGAACACCACCAAAGGTTTCTGTCTGTGTCTAGGAGGTGTTTCTGCCGAAGAGATATTGCTGTAATAACGCTCAGACGGCAGGAAGGAACACAATGTGAGGAAACCGGGTAAATTAATGCTTTAATAACACCCAAGTAACGGCGTCATCCATTTACCCAAATCAATTAAATGAAGAAGGGGATTCTGGTTTCTAGGCCGTTGCTAGGACAGGCTTGCCTTGCAGAGGCAGGGTCCCCATTCCTGAGGCGTTGTTGCCCTCTGGCTGCCAGCCTCATTCCCTGCACGGAGAGCCCCTGCCCGCTTCCAGCCGGGATCCAGCACAGCCCGGCTGCCAAGGAACCACAGCCCCTTCCTTCCAATGCCACTCCATCCTGCTCTGCAAAACAGCAAACAAACGTGCCCTTTTCCCTGAGAAAGGAGTACCAATGGGCTGCACACAGAACCTGGAGTTCTGTGAGGTTACAAGGAGAAAAAAATTGAAAAAACCCACCACAAAATCTTTAAGTCTTTTATAACTGGTATTTTTGCCCTGAACTGATCAAAGAAGACTTGCAGGATTAACAGCAATAACACTTATTCTCACTTTACCTGACCACAGAGATACAATTTTTTACTCCAATCTCTGACAAGCTTAGATAATAAGATTTTCTCCATACAAATTTAGTGTTTAAACAGCAACGACAGCACAATGACAGGAATTGTTGCTTTCTTCAACTCTGTGTACAAACATGGGTTCTGTAACCACTGACAATATAAAAAGCTGTCCAATTTATTTCAAGATTGAAAAATCAAGTGTGGGCAGCTAAGGAGCTTCTCCCTATCTGGGGGATACATGTATGTCCCTTTCAATCTCCTTCAATTGCCCAACAACAAAAAAAATACAGAAACAGAGAATTCAAAAGTACTGAAATGTCATGACTGAAGATGATGAAAGTGCTTTTTTCTTCCTGAAAAGAAAAGAACTCTACAGAGGGCACCCTTCCACAGCAAGAACTCATTGCCTGGTATCATCCAAACCTCCCTCCAACTTCTGCAGTGTGAATTGGCAGTGAAACCTCGTGCAGAGTTCAACAGGGCAGGCACTGAAAGCTGCAGCAGTGCAGCAGCAGCTTTGCCTTTCTTAGCAGACAGAACTTCTTTTTTTCTTGCTATTTTCTTTTCTCCTTTTCTGTCCTTCTCCAGCATATCTATGTAAAATTATGCTCCTGATGAGTATTGTTGGTAAATGTTTCTGAACTGGATGCTTAAAGCAATATTTCAGTCTTTTTGCATCAGAGGCAGTAGGGAAGGAAGCTGAAATGCATAAAGTAGAAAGAAACCCAGGTCTGAGGACTGTAGGAGTAACTTTTGCTCAGGGAGAACTAGAGGGGACAACAACAGCCTGGTCCAAACCAAAACTAATTCCATGAGAAGGAGAAAGGTCCTTCTTGGTCAGAAAGGTCCTAATTCTGCCTCTGCCAACAGATTTGAAGTGACTTGTTCAGGCATGAGAACTGAACGCCTCTTGGACATTCCAAATCATCCAAGTGTTCTCTTAAGAGATTCTCCCACAGCCCAGCAGAGCCTTTGGAGAAAGTTTCCTTGAGGTGAACATTTAAGAAATAAAAGCATGTTTCCACCAGCAAATGTCACTGTGGTACTTTTGTTCTGTACCTAGCAACAAAGTTTTATAGTGGCAAGCCACACAGTCAGTTTTAATGAAAAAAATGTATTCATTCTCAGAGAGAAGTGCTGGAAGGAAAGCATATTTTTATCAGAAGTTCTAGGTATGTGTGTCCCTTACAACTGCCAGGGATTTAAACACTAATGGACTGACTGTGAGTCAATTGCATCTACTATTTTATAAGGGCATGAGGTTGGCTCAGCATTGTACTGCATATTCTCTAAGAGGGTCAAAATCTTCAGGGAATTTCCTTGCTTTTAATGATTGTTTGGGGTTTTTGGTTTGGCTGTTATTTTTCTTACTTTACTAAAGAAATATTGAGTGATTGAAATCCAGGAGCTTTGGACACCTGCATGATGAACTGCACATAGATCTCCTTAGAAAAGAACTAAATGGAAAATGAGGAAATCATCAAGAAATCTATTGACAGAATCTGTGCCAAAATATATTCATAATTGTTATTGTTTGGAGCAAGAGAATTGACTTTTTTTGACACAATATAAAAGCCTCCTGCGAGTCTGTGATTTTACACAGAAAAAATATTCTGTATTTATGGAGGAGTGAGAAGTGAAATGCTGTAAATTCCCATACAAAATATTGATGAGATTAACCTTTTCAGGATTCACGTGGAAGATTCTGGGTTTAATTAGTAACATGACATAGATCTGGGTGGGTGAGGCACAAAGGGAGTTTATCAGCACTGCCAAAAAGCCAACATTTCTCTCATCCGAGATACTGAGGAACTTGCAGACTTGGAGAAAAGAGGTAAGAAAGAGATTTCAATAATGTGGTTCCCTGCCTTTTTTGTGCAAATTGCTGTGAGTCAGCAGTAATATTGAAATGAAACCAGCAGCTGAAGATTGTATCACACCATGCATAACTCACCAATGGACTCTATTTCCTGTAGCAAATGTCAGAGAAGAAAAGGCTTCAGAAAGAGATTAACTCAAATCATGAAGGCAATGTCTGCTGGACAGTCAAACATGATGGGCCAGATGCAGCAAACAGCCCAGGAATTTCCTAGATACTTGATTCTAGAAGCTGAAGGCATACTTTGCATATATTTACTTTTAGTCATATATACATATGTGTTATATATACGTATATATGTATGTGTTAAGAATTTATTTTATTTTTACAAAATGCTGTTATATGTCTTCAGACTACTCTGAGCCATTTTTGGTCATTCTAAGGTTAGATGTGCTAAACTGACCTGTTATCTTACTGGTGCACAGAGCTGTGACCTGGAAAATGGTCTGCTCAGCACAGATTTTGTGGGAGCCTTAGGAGATTACAGATACCTATTCCACCTTTCCTTCTTTTCACATAATACCTGCACTATCAGGGAGCAGCCCATTTCAATACCTACATATTTATTGATTTCTACTCTCTGCAAGCCTCCAGCCTCTCTGAGGATGCCCGTGGTGCTGTGTGAGAGCACCCAGTCCCTCTGCTCATTGCTCACCAGTCAAAGTCTGCCTCTGTGCACACGCACGGCTCCGAGGTCATAGCCCCAGCGTATTTCCCCTGCATGCATTTCTTCTCAGACTTGCGCTTCCTGTAGATCCTTTTTGCTCCCATGATGCAGGCTTCTCCCTGGAAACAGAACCAGAAATATTTCTTTGACGCCCACCAGGCTATTTGTGTCACCTGGTTTGTGCAACGGGAGGTGTTACTCAAGGGAAGAGGATGGGAAGCCAAATGCTATCTCAGAACACTGGAGTTAATTAAAAGCTACTGAAGCTCTAACTGAAACTAAATCAACTCTTCCAATACACACTAAGAAATTATCTGAGATTACTTATATATCTTACTCAGCTCTGAATTTATTCCAAAGCCCATAAACACTTGGTACAGGCCCATTTCATAGCAACTGAAAACATGGTCTGATTCCTCTACAATCTGAGGCACAGAGCAGGTTATTTCTTTGGTCTGACCTCTCTGGGAATATTTTCATTCAGTAGAAACTAGTAATGTGTGTTTATGTAAATAATTCCCATGGATGAGTTGGGTTTTATGGGGTTTGACTTGTTATGTAGATGTTAAAACTTCCTATCTTCAGCACCCTGCTTAATATTTCTGTCTAGGGAACAAGGCTCAGCCTTGAAATCTCAGTAGAAAAGAATTCAAAAGGCAAGAGTACACAGAAGCCTTCTTAAAATAGTTCTGCAAGCTCCAAAGCCAACATCCTCAAAGAAATACTGCAAAATCCTTGGTATTTTTGCTTATGCAAGCACAAGAAAGCAAAGAACAAAATACAGTGGAGTCTCACTTACTACCTTTTATGCTGTTAAAATCGTTGTGGAAAATTTTTTCATGGCTTTGATTTGATGATTTGATAGCATGAAACAGAAGGGCTTGAATAGCAACTGGTGTAAAATGCTGCCCTTCCTTGAATTTCAAGAAAGCTGTACTGATTTTCAGCATTTAAAGATCTAAGTAATAACTGGTATTTTTAGTGTAGATTGTGCCTTGTGTGAGCAACTAGTCTGAGTCAAGCTACTTTCATTTCATATTCATTATTAAATTCTTGCCCAGCAAGATATATACAGAAAGACAGCCTTTGATGATATAAATGTGTGCTTTGCTCTAGACTTCAGTGGAGCCTGTGGTGTTTATATAACCACAGAATTTGGGCCATATTTTATTCTACCCTGATGAAAGATAGGCTGTTGTGTCTTGGCAGAGCTGGGGAGGTGCCCCATGGCAGGTGCAGGCACTGTGCAGAGTGCCTCACCTTGCTGGGCATGAGTTTAATGGCAATCTTGCATGGTTCAGAGTGATACAGCTGCTGCATCCAGGATGCACAGGGCAGGGCATGGGGGCCAATGAATTGGGGAAAAAAGTGCCCAACTCCCACAGCAGAGAGAGACAGAACAGGGGTGAAAACAAGTGAGCAAGAAATGAAGCTGAGAGGGCCAGAAATTGGAGAAACAAATGCGAAACAACTAGAATGGCCTTAAGACACTGGCTCTTGAGGACGCAGAAGGATGAAGGAGAGAAAGGAGGTAAGGACGGGGAAATTGGATGGGAGATGTAATAGTGAAGAAGTTCAGGCCTCAGTGGCAGTTTTTCTGCTGTTGCTGTTGTTCAAGTCTGCCTAAGTATAATTGCCTGTGTGCAGGATGACACCCAAAAGACAGCTCTTCATCCTTCAGGGATCATAGAGTCTCAATTTGAGGCCAACACACCAGTGCAACAGAACCGCCCACTGAAACACCAAACTGACAGGAAAAGATATTGGATTGTGCTGATCTTGAACTGTAGGATCATTAGTTACTTCAGGTCACATCCCAGCACCCTCACTTCTCACCTGGCTATGGAGCTGCCAAGGTCTGTAGTCCTCTTCCGCACATCTCCGATCAAAAATGGACTTGTAGTCTACTTTCACCAGCTGCCACTCTGAGCGGTGGCTGAAATGTCCAAACACACTGCAGAATGCAGCAGGAAGAACATACAGTGAAAAGAAGTCACCATAATTTCCAACAGAGATCAATTGCTTTAAGAGAGAGAGTCCTACTCATTTGCACTGGACTGACAAAGTGAAAGTGAAACTTAGCCTGATAAATATCTATAACCCCATTAGAAACTGCAAAATTGCATGTAGCTTTTATTCCGTTCACTAAGACCTCCCACTTATGACAATATCCAAAATGACTCAGCTTGAAGAGTCAAGAGAAGGCTTGATGCTGTGCTGGAGACAGTAAGGCCTTCAGGAGCAATTTGCCTTCCATGCAAATTAAAATCAGAACCTGATGGAACATTCTTCATACATCTTTATTAGCTCAGGTTAGTTTCCAAGCCACATATTGTGCTCATTACAGGTCAGTCAGAACTTCCTGTTTTTACAAATCTGATCTCAGATAAAATATCACAGTTTCTGGCATAGTGACTCCAGATTTATCATCATGCAGAACTCTGCATACCACATTGAAACTAAACATAATTTTTCATGAGTCAGCCTCCAGGCAACATTTTGTCATTCATTTTTACAAAAGAAGGTCCTCACTTACCTGTGTCTCATTAAAAAAAAGAATGTAGCAGCAAAAACACAGTTATAAAAATACCTCACTATTTTCCTTTCAAATATCAATCTGTCAACAGTAACTCTGCTTTATATCACATTCAATTTGAGGAGTCAGGTTTCCTGCTGAGAAGTTAAGTGATAAATGTGTTTGCATCTTGCACGGAGCCATGCTTCCAATCCCTCAGTCGTATCACAAATAAACTGATGATTTAGCAACAGAAGACTGCACACTCTTGGCTTCAGATCATCCTTGGTTTGGTCCCCAACCAGAAATGCCACTGTTGCAAAATACAATGCACACATTGTGTTGTGTTGTTCACCTCCACAGCATCATTAGGGCATGCTCACTTACGTCATGATGAGGGTTTCCTCTCCAGGTTCCCCTAAAACTCCATCTACAAACAGTGGGAGGGATGTGAAACTGTACTTGCTCCAAGATCTCCCTTCATCAAAACTTAACCTAGAGGAGAAAGCAGAATTTGTGTCTTCTTTCCTTACTCTCCAAGTCTACTCAAGGGGAATCTCTAGTCCCCTACAGCTGCTATGGAGAAGTGGCAAACAGGTTCTCTTATTGAATTTTGATTTTTTAGTCCTTTACATAATTATTTTCTTGAGGAAGCATTATAAATTAGAGCATTGATCAAGCTTGTCTGGCATCATACCACTAATCATGGCCAATATTTAAGTATTAGCAACTAGCAGTTATGTTAAAGATTGATGCTCAAAGGGAAAAACGTAGCCTAAGCATAAGATTTTTTGAAAAATAAACAAGTGATTTTGAATATCTGTTTTTTGAGTCCCCAGTATAAAACATTTTGAGGTTAATTTTCTAGACGATGACAGTTTCTTCAGACCAGCAGTCCCCTTGTGGGAAGTGTAAGAGAAAGCCTGGAACCACTCATCATTTCTTAAGACTTGGGTCTGGGTGTTCCAGATTCTGATATGACACTAACTGTGGTGGAAGTAAATAATACAGAACAGCACAGAGCTACACTCCAGCTCCTCACTCAGGAGTGCTAACTGGCAAGGACACTTCTGCATTATCACTTACATAGCCCTGAATCTATTCAACAAAATTCTGGTTCATAAGTGCTGCCTGCCACACAGAAAGGAAGTGCATCAATAATTTTGGAAATTAGGACTATTTTGGTAATTTAATGAGAGACAAGGGCATAAACCACATTATATATATATATCTCAGACCTGGCCAAGCCAAAATTATGTAAACTGTAATTTCCAGGATTTCTTAGCTCTACCTGACTTAAACTTACCAGTTTACCAGTATCTTAACTAATACTTTCTACATTATAGCTGCAGAAGCCTGGATGCATACTAACTGCCTACTTCCTGGCATCTGAAAAGAGGGACAGCAGACATTTAGCACAAATGGAGTCATTACCAGAGGTGTCTGATAGGCAGAGATGTGTGTTTCATGGCAACGAGCACTCCACCTTGATCCAGGTACAGAACACTGTGCTCTTCCTCAAAGATCTGAGAAAAAGAAAAAAACAAAACAAAAAAACCTGATTATTTAAACCTATTATCCTTAGCATCAAGAAAATGTCACAGTTCATTAAGTAGGATCATGCACAGGGCAGTTATGTGCTAAGAAAATTAGGAAGTAGAGGAAATTAGATATGTTTTCTGGACTTGGTTTTTTTATTGCTTGGAGGTTTGTTCCCACAGTTTTTCCAGGTCCATGGAAAATTCAATCTTCCCTTGCTTGATAGAAAGTTAGAAATATTATTCTTTTTCAAGGATCAACAATTTCCCTCCTTTTGATGAAAAATTTTTGTTTAAAGAAGAATTTCATGTGTTTGAACATGTCTGGCCCATCTCAAATAATTGATTTAGACAGAAAAATGAGGCTGGTCAAACACTGCAAAATAATTAGGTTCTTGGATTATCAAATATTGGGAAAGATTTTCTCTCCCTGTGTCTTTTTTTGTATTAACTTTCTGCAAACATCTGCTCCACAGTCTACACAGCAGCATTTGTTAGTCTGAGAATGATTTGATATCCCATTTATAAAATAGGAATAGCAGAATTTCCTGATCTGAGGATAAACACATTAGAGGGTATTTCTTAACAGGTGAGACTCCATTAAGTATTATGAACTAGATATAATTTCATCATCCAGTCTCTTTCCACAATTGATGGAGAGGTAGGCAGCTTTGGAACAAGGCAAACTGAATTTTGTCTTTTTCTGCATTAGCTTAAGAGCCAGGCAAAATAATCCATTTACATGGACAATGAACTTTGGACAGTTCAGTTTAGGTGAATGAGTCTCAGCTGAAGTGAGACAAAGTCGACCAATGCAACTTTTGATTTTTGGGTAAGTATAGTCATGGACAAAAAGAAAAATGGTTTGGTTGGCATAAGGGATGTACAACAAGTAAAAGGCAACACTTTCCCTTTTTTATTCATAATTTATTCTGTTCTCTTTGCTATGGGGTTAAACTGAAGTCAAAGTCTGAGTAGAATAATAAAAATAATTTTCTGCTCTATGAAGTCTAACAGCATATTCAGTCTTTTTCTTTGAACATCTTTGTACTTTTGAGAAGGGAAGCTTACTCTTTTATAAAAGGTTTGCAAAAAAATACCGTGAACCAAATGAAACAAAAAGTGACAGACCGAATCTACTTTTAGGACATTTCCTATGATTCTTATTTAAACCAGTGATTCTGTGTCATTTACCTGCCTCCAGGTGTTCCCAGCATCAGAAGTAACAAACATGCTGATGTCATTGTCTGATAGTTCAGTGCCTATATTACCTGTAAGATGAGCACTGGTTAGTGAAGGAGCCCTCTCAGAAAGAGCAGAATGAGCAAATCAGGGGAATAAATGTATTTATTTCTTTTGCAGTTGTAGAACTTCTGGGTTTGGGAGAAAAAATGAGAGGGAAGGGGGAAGAGGGAAGGAACCTCAGTTTGAAAATACATATATAAAAGACCCAATATATACAACTCTACACACCTCCACATGCAAAGGAAATGTCCTGATTTGATCTTACGCTCACAGGAGTGGGACAGGAGTTCACAGATGTGATCTCCTCCATCTCGAAGGCCAGTTTCCATAAAAAGCATATGACAAGCTGAAGGCCCGTAAGGATTTTCATTTGACAGCCTGCCTCCTTTCCCAATCCTGGTGGTGTGACACCCCACAGCCACCCAACACCCTCCACAAACAACAGAGTTTGTGCAGATTTGTACATCAAACACAGGCAATTGTTCAATGTTTCATACCTGAAGCTACAATAATACTGGGGGCAGTGTCTCGGCTGGCAATGTTTCCTGAGGTATAGGGGTTGTCTGAGACCTTCAAGTGAAGGTGAAGAGAGCAATAGGGCTATGGAGAAAGGAGAAATAAAAGTAAAAAGCCGGCAGAACAATGTACTCTCCTGTTTCTACAGGCTTAGAAACATAAAAATGTCTTTCTGTATTTCCTCATAATCACTGAGTTCAGTAACCCTTAGATGGGCACAGCCACTTTGCCATCCTTTTCTTACACAACCCATTCCCAGTGGGAAACTGATGGCCCAGGCTGAAACCCTCCTCCAAGGACCAGAACTTTGAGGCTGTACCTCAAAGGAGAAGACCAGGCTTGCAGGGGCAGGTGATGATGGCAAGGAGTACCTGCCTCTCCTGGCTCCTGCTCTTTGAGAAGCAGTCGTGCAGATTGATGCAGATATGAAATGACTGAGCAGCACTAACCAAGCTATGTCTGAAACAAGCAGCAATTTAACCTCACTGGTGTGATGCTGAAGCATAATTAGCCAAGAAAAAAAAAACTTATTTCTTAACTCTTACCATTTACTTACACTACCAAATAATACCATTTCTTTAATCTTTTTGAGATGTGACTGTTCTGAAATGCACTGAAACAAATAAAAAGAAGTACCACAACTGGAAAGTGTTAGTTTCAAGTTTAAAGCAAAGCTTCATTGCCCATCTGGATGTGACCTTTAAGATTTCAATAAAAATACATCCATGGAAACCTTACCTATTTACTATTGATTTTGTATGCTGGATACTCAGGTAAGACATGAGTGGTACAGAATAAATCAGCTGAGAAGGTAAGACAGACAGGAAGATTTTCAAAGCTGCCATTACAATTCCCTCCAAATCTTGTAATGTGGTAATTTCTGAAACTTTCTGAATACCATTTCCTTCATTTGTTCAATTTCCAAATTTTTTTTCTTTCGAACCTCATGAAGAGCCCTTCATGAAACATGCTAAGGGAGGAGCAGGGGAAAAATACTGGCTACAAAACCTGAAGCAAACTGATGTAATCAAGGTGGACATCACACAAGAATAGAACTGGAGCAAAGCCCTTGCTTCAGCTTGCCCAGCTCTGTAAGAGGAAGAGGGGCTGTGCAGAGGGACCTTCAGGCTCAAAGGAGGCAGGTTTTCCTGAATAATACCAGCTGCCTAAAGGCTAGATCTGCAGCCCCAGGAGTCTGGCTGGCCTCCTCTGTAGGAGACCTAGTCCCATAGGTCACTGGAGGAAGACCAGGTACCCATCCCATCTCAATGCTGAGTATGAGTCTCAATATCTGAATGCAGGTGAATGTGACTGAAATGACAATTCCCCTGTGGAGAAAGGCAGGGTTCTTTTGGCAAAGGCAAACGAGGGTGGTGAGGAGAGATAGGAGCTCTCCCTTTTGTGAGATGGGAAAGGGGGATGTGGGCTGTGCAGCAGGGAGCACAAGCTGCCAAGTGGAATGTACTGAGCAGCCGAACTCCAAATGACAGCCTTGCGAGCGCAGCCGCTGGAGCAGCCCGGGGCACCGGGAGGGAGTGGAAAACAAATTGAGCTGACATGAAGGCAGGAAGTGGAAAAGCACTGCAAGAGCATGAACTCTTTCCTTTTACATTTTGATAGGTTGTGAGAAGACTAAATAGAAAACATATTTTTAAAACTAACATACTCCAAGCCAACTTCAGCATTTTGAAGACAGAACCTAATGGCAACTCAGCCAATTCTCAACTCAGATGAGACCTTGTTAAGATTCAATCTTTGTGCTACCAGAGGTTTCCTTTCAAATTTATCTCATTTCACAGATATAGCATATAGAAATGGAATGTATCTCTCCAATATTAAAAGCCAGGCCATCTGTCTAAGCAGACAGATGGTCTCTTTAGTGGCAAGACTTCTTACTGGAGTGCAGTAATGCTTAGAGTCTCTAGTGACAACTGGGTATGGTGTGAAAACTAACCTTTCCACTCTTAGCCAAACATGTGAAGTTACTGCCCATGGCCACCCCACATCCTGACTGTGTGAGCATTCTCTTCCTCATTCCCCTGTATGCCTTCTCCATCTCTACAGTTCATCAACAGATATTTTTCCAGCTGTTTTGTGTTCTGCTGATGCTTTTGTGATCCTCCTCCAGCTCCCATAGCTTAATTCACATACAGACATCTCACTGGGTTTCAGAATTTTCATCAGCTGTCTCTTTCCTTTTTGCTGTTACCAACAGGCTACTAAAATCATTATTATCATCAGAATCACAGGTTTGGGTTTCCCTGTCATTGCCTAGTTCCCATCTGTGCCAACTGCTGCACGGCCACCAAGGGAAAGGCAACCACAGCACGGAGCATTTAAACTATAGATAGAAGATAAAGCACACATGATATATCCCATTCCTTTGCTCACTGCCACAGTTTTTACAATTAGGCTGGAGTTCAGTACTTGCTTCATAATATTTTCAAGCCAGCACTCGTGCTCCCCCCGCAGGAAGCTCATCAGTCTTTAGTAAAATTTCTCATAAACATCCACAAACCCACTTTTGGCTGTTCTGCAAAGCCCACCTGAACTGTCTCCAATGGCAGGACACAATACAAACCAGCTATTAGTGGCTGTGCCTCATCAGAAGTGGGAGAAAATACTACAACACAAGGATGATCCTGGTCACCATCCCCAAACCCAGGGGTAGTGACAGTTCTTTGCTCACCTGCAACAGCAAGGAGCGATGAAAAGAGAAACACTTCCAAGAGAGATATTCAAAACACCTCACTTAGGAGCTTAAAAAACTCTGTAACAGATGGCATAAATGTCCCCCTTTATCAGAATAGGGTCTTTGTCTTGAAATCCTTATAAATTCCTATGGAAATGACAAACAAAATGTGGGGGGGAATAAACAGATGTCTGGGGAAGCGAGGCACAGAGAAAATATATGACTTGCCCAAGGTCACATAGGAAATTGGAGATAAACCCAAAAATTGAATCAAGATTCTCCTGACATTCAGTCCTATGTTTGAACCACAAGTCCATTCTTGAAAGCTAATTGATTAACTCTCCCAGGCAGAATTGCTCCACAGTTAACCACTTCAAAACAAATGGTAAGTATCAAACTAAACCAGCATCTTTGGAATAAAATACCTTGGCAGCTATTTCTTGAAGATTAAGTATACTCATCTTAGAATACAAGTGGTATAAACAAGAAAAACAAAATCCTGGGATTAGATGCAATTTCATTGTTTTCCTCCTTCCTCATTATTTAGAACTGTCTCACAAGAAATGCAAAGGAATTCAGAGTCCCTCTGAAAAACCACCTTGAGGCAGTAGAGGGATGGTTTTTTCTGACTTGCCCTGTGCTTAGACCAGATTCCTTCCTAACTTCCTTAGCCAACAACTTATCTTCTATGTCCCTCTGTTTAAATTCTCACCTAGTTTAGGTCTGAAGACCAGGTGCACAGAGCACACAGCACTACACTGGCAGGCTGGGGACTGGACTGTCAGAAATGGGAAATGGCAGATCCCATTTGCCAGTGAGCTGGAACATACATCATTGCTGAGTCCTGAGCTATTGCTAGAGACAATTACACTGAAAACCAGCAGTGGGGAAGCACTGGTATCTGCAGCAAGGATGGGAGCTAAGCTACATGTACGATGGACTAAGAAGGATTCACTTATCTGTGCCATAAGGAAAAGCAGGATCATGTCAGGAACACTTTTGTCTAGAAGGAAAAGGAGCAGTTGACATAAGGAGGTAAAACTAGTGATGCAGGAGTGGCTAAAGAGGTGAGTGGAGTTTGTGAAGTGTTTAAATGCTAAGCTATGTCACACTGACGAGGAACAGAATTGCCTCAGAGCAGGGATAAATGCCTTTTCTCCACATTTTCCCTCAGCAAAAAACCCTTATGGATCTCTGATTTATATCCAGGAATGTATATTTAGAGTGCTTTTGCTTAAAAAACTTCCCTACCACTCTCAACCCTGTGGTTTATTCTCTATAATTTCTAGAATGCTTTCATTCCATATTCTGCCTTTGTCTTCCCCACCATTAAGTGTGAATCTCAGATGGGATTTTTAAATAGCTTGTCTCTCTTGCAGAACTGCTATTTCACTTTGTGGTTTGGTACATTTTCTGTACTTCCATCCCTCCCTTTCTATGGCAGGCAGACTGCCTGTTCCTGTAAAAACCTAACAAGTTTGTTTAGTTCAGATTTCAGCTATTTGCTTTCTTTCCAATTTGCAAGTTGACCACCTGAGACTCTGCATGCTCAGCTGAGGTTTCCTGCTCCTCTGCCATTCCAAAAGCTGGTGAAAACCTAAACATGGAGAAGTGCTTAGACAATGAAAGAGGCCTCTTGTACCCAATGTTAGGGGGAAAGGAAAAATAAACATGGCTAAATATTCTGGCTTTACCACAGGGCAGGACTGATAAAATACTTTCTATTCTCCTGAAAGGACAGACTGAGATACAAGGTTAAAGTTATTGAGGATTTGTCCCTTTGCACCCTGAAATCACAGAACAATTCCTGCACTCCAGCTCAAGTCACAGAGCACTTAAGAAATGTAAACAGCATGACAAACATCCACTGAGCTTGCAAAGGTGGAAGTAATTCTCAGAGCAAGTACACAGTTGCATAGAGAGCAAAATAAAAACAAACTAATGTTTAAATAGTGGTTTATGCACAGTGGAGCTCCAGAGATGTAAGTGCAATCCCCAGAGATTCTCTAGGTCAGTTCTTACTGTGCTCCTACAAGTGTCCACACTTCTGCTCCTCCTCTTGATCCTTTGTCTGGCTTCTTCAAATTTATCACCCTCGAGGGAATCCAGCTTGTTCAGGTGTATTTGGTCTAAATTTAAATGAAGTTTATTGTATCCTCTGGTGCCCACTGATATAGTAGCAGATACAGTAGGGATGGGAAGGCTTAAAGGGAGCCATAAGTGTCTCTCTCCCCCCATAAGAACTGTCCTTTTGTGTTTCATACACAAATATATGATTGATTCCTTATATAATGGACAACTACAGTGGCTTGTATATAAAATACCCAATTCCTGCAAACAACTGTTCTGTAAGTGCCACACAGAGCAGTGTCACTGGCTCACTTAGAACCACAAGGGCAAGTCAGACTTTGCATGATCAGTGCACAAAAATACCAAAAAAGACCTCTCAGAACTCTAACTTCAAATTTACAGAATAAAAAAAAATAGTCTACTCTTATTATTTTACTTGCCTACGTGCTTTTTTTTTTGTTCTTCTGCTTTGCCAGTCCCCTAGAATATTATACTATCATATCATATAATAAAAGTCTTGAGTTTCTGATAAGACTGGTTATAATTTGAGAAGGTCAAGATGTCCTTTTTTTTTACTGAATATGTTCACTTAAGTTAAAACTAGATTATACAATCTACTTGAAACACAAAGGCACATAGTCCCTTCCAAAGAACTGAATTGCTTTATGCCTGCAAAGTTTTTTGCACGTCATCTTTTTTGGTTTTCACCTCATAGAAACATCTAATTAAAAAGTCACTGAGTTACAATTTTTAAAAATTCGAAGAGAATAAAACAAACCCAAAAAAATTTAGTTACCCAGTCTTTCCTATTTATTTTTTCCAAACTGGACAGAAAATGAAGGGCTTGCATTTTGGCTCAATCAAAAAATCAATTATTTGAACAGCTTCGAATACTTATTCTTTGCTCTTGCAATAGTGCATGACATTCATTAAGAGATTAGTGTAGCATTCAGCTACAAAATATAATGCTGATTCAGATTCTAATGCCTCAAAATGAGAAACTTTTTTTTTTTTAGATGGAAAACAACATGCAAGTACAGGACAGCAGCAATCTAAATAGTGACCCTGATTCTGCCTGGAACCATATTATAATTAGTATAATATGAAAGCTTTTGAGAATCCCAGATACAGAGGTTCTGAGTATAATCCCACTGCTGTGAATAGATTGTATCAGCTGAAAAATATGTCAAAATCAGTTTAAGATCTCTAATTTTATAGAGACGTCCAATTCTATTCACATTACTTATATTTCTCTTTCCCTCTTGGAAAGTGTTTGCATATAATGATGATTAAAGACTTAGCTATATGTGGATCTGTATCAATAAGTACAGAGATAGATACAATTTACACCAACACAAAGCTGTACATATATTTGGATGAATGTGTCGATTCTCACTTCTGAGCTCAAAGAGAAAATGATGAATGTTAATAAATATTAATGCCAACAGAGCAGCCTGAAAGCTGCTATGAGCTCTCATTTCTTTCAAGCCTGTTTCCAGCTACTGTGTCTCTCTGAGTTCTGAGCTACAGCAGCTCTTGCCTCCCATCTAGTGTCCAGAGAACCCAGACACAGCCTCCAGCTTGCCCTGCTCTTCCAGGGGACTCAGCATTTCTGCAGAAGGCAGCTGATCCACAATGCTTACATTTGTTCCAGAAATTAAATTAACCTAAATTACAAGGCAATAACCCCTGGCAGCCCAAGCCTGAAGCACTGCACTCCAAGAGCTACACTGCATGGAGAGGGGTAACATCCCTCTTTGTGGTGTTACCTGGTAGAACAAGATTCCCCCCAGTTCCCCCCTCAGGTACTTACAAGGAGACACTGAATGGGATTTCCTCTCAGATCCGTGTGCGGAGCCTGCAACAAACTCCAGTCTCTCCCTTTATTGTAGGTGATGAAAGTTTTCACTTGGTTGTCAATCTTCTTGTTAGCCAAGAACATTCCCTTTATCCCTGCTACCTAGGAAAAATTGACATGGCTGAAAAATAGATCAAGTCCATGCAGGTTCTGTGCATGTCCCTTTTTCTCTGTCAAACCCACCAGGGCTGTGATGGCTCTGCCAGTGTGGTCAGTGTCAGGGCCAGAATTGCCAATGTACATCAAAGGCAAGCTGGGGTGCTGGGGAAAAGATAAAGCCATCACAGGTGCAAAGATGACAAATGGGAAAGAAATATTGTATTTCAGAATCATCATGGGAACATGGCAAGATGTCAGTGGCATTATCTGTAAAGTGACAACCTCTCAACTGTGTAGGCATCCTTCCCCCTGAAAGATGAAACGAGTACAGGCAATTATTTTTCTCTTGCACAGCAGCAGCAGGAAACAGCAGCAATTTTGCCCTCGTAAAGAAAACAGCAACACACACACAAAAACTTGCTGTTCAATGTTCTCATCCAGCCTTCTTCAGACATTTCATCTAAGGATCTCAATGTGTTTCATAATTATCAGTGTTTCAACAGGGTAACTTGGGGCACAGAGGTATTTTTCTTACGGTTTTGTGTTTTGAGGAAACCAAAGCACTGGTGACTCAAGCAAGGCCACACAGAATGCTAGTTACAGAGCTGGCAATGAGGTCTTCATCCTTTTCCCTTTTTCCCGGTGTTTTACCCAACTGTTTAAATCCACAGACCTGCAGGAGGATTTTGTGGAGACATGATGCTAACAGATTCACATTGGAACCAAGCCTTAAAGTATCTCAGTGAGGAGGAAAAAAAAAAAGTGAACCTCAAACCACAAGTCACACTGCAGAATGTTCCCATCTTCTCAGCACACTGAAAATCAATAGCCCAATAGCTGCTGCAGCTTGCGAATGAATTTGTTAGGCTGTCATTCTGCAATCTGAGTGCCGCAATAAAAAGGGAACTGAAATCAGGAGAAGGAGGGGGAAAGTGAGAAACTTTTTGGTTTCCATCAAGTCTGTTCAGTCATCCACCTCACCTCTGCTTATGATGTAGAATTAGCAGAGAGAATCATTCATTTAGAGTTTTTATTCACAGAGATTAAATGACATGGCATAGCAAACAGTTACACAGCAGATTCAGAGCTTTTCCCAGCTCAACCCATTTAATTATGTGGCTGGATTTGGGTCCTACAGCTACCAGTGAGCAGGACCTTATTGCACTTTTAATCACGTGCTGTGAGACTACTTGTGCACAGTGCTTTGGTACAGCACAGTGATGTACTTAGTCATTCAAATAGCACCTTCCTGAATTTCATCTGAAGTTCATAAAGACTTTGACATGGCTTGCTATAAAGGGCAATAGTCTTTAAATTATACTTAACTAATTCATTGTTGATATAAGCAGAAAAAAGATAACCTTTTCAATTTCCCATCTGGATTGTTTGATCCCACCAAAGCATTCAGGATTTTTTTGTTGTAGTAGAAAGGCACGCTGAAAAGACAATGGTACTCCTGTCTCACAGTGATATTGCATGAATAGACAGGGATGGAAAAATAACATAGTTCTGCCTTTACTACCAGGGGCTAGAGCCTATAGCTGCAGTTGTACTTCGCTTTGTTGCTGTCCCAAAATTGTTCTACTATATAGTCCCTGTGAAACGCTGGCCATAAATGATTAAAGAGCACTTTATATATCAGGCAATAAAACTGTTCTGAAATCCTGAAATTTTTTTTCTTTTTATGATTCCAGTCATGGGCTGGGACTCAGAATACTTCCATGAGGAAGCAAAGCTATTCTGTCAGTCTTGGACAGCTTTATCTTAAAAGAAGGCTGCACACACATGCTTGTGTACTCTCAGAAGGAAGAGACAGACCAATTGCTTATACACAACCCTGACACACACAGGGAGCTGTTCAGCCCTGCTGCTCACACAATCATCACAGAGAAAGACCCAGGCAAGCACGTCCATGACCACCAGTGGTCAGAGAGGAAAGCTCCCACACAGGAGCTGCAGAATCCTGTGATGCATTGTGCGCAGATACTGAAGCTGCTCTACAGCTTCAGAAAGATCCATACAAGACACTTGAACACACAACTCTAGAGACATTTTTCACTCCCCATCACCACCTTCATACATCAAACATACTTCTCAGCCAACATACATGCTGCTAGAAAAAAGTAAGTTCCAGAGTGATAGGCATATACCATAGCTATAGACACATCTCCTCACAGTCTGTTATCACTTCAGTCATGGATTGTCACAGGCAGGACTGTCTTGCTGTGGACCCTTCCAACACAGCCATATCACATCACTGGGCAGACACAGGAACTAGAAAGGGCACTTAGACACAGTGGTAAGTGATTTAGCTTTTCCCTCACTTTAGGAGGTGGTCAATAAGACAATCTTTTTGTGAACTCAAGGAAATACCATGAAATAATTTTTATTTTCTCTATGTACCCAGTGCAATTCCCTGCTTAGCAGCACTGAGCAGATTTATCTTTGATTTAGAATCCATTTAGGAATACACAAATACACAAACGTGTTCACTGCAATGCAACCAGAAGAATTTACTTCTAACACCTGACAGACAGACACCTGCACATTAAACAGGCCTTTCTCTGGCATGTTCTCTAATGACCATGCTTTTTAAGTATACTGCTGCCACCAGAGGACTCGTTTGGCTATCTCTCCACTTACTTTTAATTTATCTATGGCTTCTTTTCCTTCTCTTGCCTTCCTCTCCCTTTTCCCCTAGACCACTGTAACAATCTGACTCAGAGAACCATGCTGGCTGGCTCTCTCTTCCCTTCCAGCAAGAACATCAAACTGAAAGGAAGGTTTGTGCCAGGTTCCATGTCAGCCAATATTCCTTCTATCTAGACAATCAGTAGATATGATGCTGTAAGTCTGATTCCATCGCTTTCAGTCCAGGTTACTGTGTGGTGTCAGACAAATAAACTAAACAAAAGATTTTCTTTATCCCCTAGGATGTAGGACACCTTTACATAATGCAGTAAAGCTGCTTCCCCAGCTGACAGTAATAAGAGGCAACAGTTTTTCCATGGGCTGCCAGCACTGTGGAGAGATTAATGGTAAAAAATGTCCAAATGACTGAAATGGCAGTGCCCATCCTCCTCCAGTCCATCTGCACAGATGTATAACTCTGGATAACTCAGCATAACTCTTGGGCTCTCTGGACAATTCAATGTGGTTCTCAAGTAGAGGGCAGCTGAAGGAAAACTGCAGAGCAGAGCTAATACTGGAACAGTGACAGGGAAATATGGGAAGCATCTTCAAAGGTACTCAGACCTACTTGATAACCTTAATTCTAAATGGTCAGAAAATACCCTGGAGGAGACCTGAAAACAAAACCTGACTCTCAGGACAACAGCTGAGGATTGAATTTCTCCTCAGCTGAGTGCTTGCCTCCAGAGAGAAAATAGGCAGCAGAGCAAGAGATGGACAAGGGCACAATAGAAGTCTGATCTCAGGATCAGTTGTCATAGGAGACAATGCAAATTGTGCTTTTTACGGTGAGCTTAAGCAGAGCACACTTGTTCAGAGAAAGGCTCAGGGTAAAGAGGGGATCCAAGTGAGGTACGAGAGTTTCCATGCTCACAGGATAGCCCAAGAGGGAATACCTATAAAGGCTTTAGTTCCCAAGCTGAGAAAGGTGACAAGGACAGCTGAAAACTGCAGACTCTCCTTAACTTCTAAAACAAGAGATTAGATTGCCAGAAACGCAACAAAAGTTGGAGAATGATACTACTGAGACTGTTGGGAGCTTTCAGAGCCATAGAGCCAGCACGGGTCCAAGCAGGATTTTGGCTGACAAACAGAGTTCCTCTTAGCAACTGAATGAATTATTCCACCACTTTTTCCTATGCATCAAAGAGCCATGAGCTGTTCCTCACCCGAGAACCTACTGGTGAATACAGCAGTAAACTGTAAAAGGGTAAAACCCAGTGTTTAGTCATTTGTTGGCTTTGCTGTTCACAGGCATTTTACGAGACTGATGTGCAAGGAGGAAACGGTACTGGCATCACGTGAGCTCCTGAGATAGCAACGAGTTGTTTGGAGTTATGACATACCTCATAGAGGTCAATCATCACATTCCCCTCCAGCCCTTGACTGCTCTTGACGTTTTCCAAGGCCAGGGTGAAGTAGACCCCTCGGGTGTCGGAGATGTACAGATTGTACGTGTCGTTCTGGTTCCACTCTTGCACAGCTGCAAACACCTGATTCTCATCTGTGCTGATAACATGCATGTCCTGGGGAAAGAAAAGAGAGGCAGCTTACTGGAGGGAGCTCCGTGCTGCCATTTCCAATGGCACCAAAGGAATGGGGAGGAGCAAGGGATATATTTAGGCTGGAGTTTAACCGGGAACTCAGCAGACAATACTGCTGCATTTTACTATTGTACTGTCTACAGCCACTGTAAACAGGTAATTCCATCCAGGAATATTTTACACCAGCTCTCTTCTGCCAGTTTTCAAAGCAGTAATTAACTGATGAGGTGTTAATTGAATATTTACATTGGCACTACAGCACTATACAGCAGCTTCTCTCCCCTTACCAACACCTTCATTTTAGTGAACATTTTGTCTGGGGAATAGGGAGGATTGTTTATTTGTTGGAGTTTTTTTCTGTATAGCATCTGAGTGATTCCACTCATGAGTATGGAATTACAGATATTAAAAATGTAGGGGTTTAAAAAAAAAAAAAGATCATCTGAAACATCTGCTTCTTGCCCAGCATTCAGAAGCCAAATATGCTCAGGACCTGATACAAGTAGGAACTAATGAGGGAACATCTGCTGTTACCTACTGTTTCTAATGACAATGTGGGTTGGAGCCACTGGACCTGGACCACTCTACTAAACAGATACCTGAAGAAATAAAACAGAAAAAAAAATAGCCCTAATCCTCACTAGATATAAAGAACAGAAATGTAGTTAGATCACTAGCATTATGAGTGAGGTTTTGTTTTACTCTGTTCCTTCTCTGTGTTACAGCAAGCAGGAAGCAATGAAAAGATTGCATAAATGAAGAAAAAACAGGAACTATTGAACCTGATCCCATCTTTCAATGGCTGGAGAAATTATTACCCATTTTATTTTATTTTCCATTACAATGGAAAAAGCCACCGAGAGAGAGATTGTTATAATGAAATTCCCAGGCTCTATCTGCCCAGCACAGGCACCCTGAGTTCTTTGGTGCTATAAAAATCTGTGGAGGTAGGAAAAGAAATGAAGATTTCTTAGCACCAGGTGATTCCCAGAAGACTCAGCTGCTCAGTCTGTTTTGGGCAGATATCCCAAAGTTATTCTGCTTCCATGAATCTCAGCCAGGACTTTCTATATGCAAAACTGAGAACTTTATCAGAAAATATACTCTTTGCAAGCTGATGCTATTTCTCCCTTCTGCTAATAATAGTCTCTGAAAATTCAGTGTCTGGTGGCTTTTTAGTGAGTATTAATACTTCTGGATGAAGCCTTGTAATGTAAAAATAAAAAAGCTATAGAATGAAGAAATTTGCTCTATAAATTTGAAAGTGGATTCACCATGGATTTAAGATTCAAAACAGTTTCTTGTTCATGCAGATCCAGATCTGAATACAGAGTGGATGAACATGCGCTTGATTTACTTTCTTCCTGAAAAGTAAAGATTTTCTTCTTGGAGAAAATCATGTCCCAGAAGATGGGCTCATTTTGTGAAGGAACAGATTGGCTTAATTCCTGAGGCAATAGGAAAAGTAATATAAGTCCCACTGAGTCCTAATTTTGGCTGTGAACAGACATCCCCTCTCAGCTCCAGCTGTGCCAGTAGGAGTTACAGCCACAGCTGTTTGTCTGTGGCTCCTCATCTCAGACTGTCACCCTGGTTCAATCTGCTGGTAGATCTGCATCAGCAGGTGTTCCCAGTGTGCTTCAGGCAACGTTGGCTAGCACAGCTCTAATCTCAAGTGTTAATTTCTGCATATGGGCACACATGGGCAGGCCTCTCCACTTAAACATAGATGGAAGTTATAAGTAAAACTCATTTTTAGTGGTGAATGTACTTTTTCATTACCTTACCATTTCATTCAATAGTTTTGTAAAAATTGGGGGAGAGGGATAAAAAGATACCTTGATCAACACCAGGGAAGACTAAAGGCAATTTCACAAATGCTGAAGAAGCAAACGATTTATTCACTAGATACTTCCTGTATTTGATCAGAGCATGCTGTAAGATGGAAGTCTAAAGAAGATTCCAGTAAGCCTGAAGGAATTTAAGCCTAGGAAAGCAGAGATTGAGACTGAATTGTCATAATATATGTAATGCAGAAAATAAAAATATATAGCATTACGACTGTGTGCCTTTGGGGATAAATTAACTTTTCCTCTTAATATGGCCGTCTTTAACAGATTCAGCAATGATGCACAGCTTTGATGGAAAAGGATTAGTGTATAGGCATGAAACAGTTCTTGGAACAGCATCAGGAATTCATTCCCACATCAGGAAAATTCTAATTAATCAGCATATCATATTATTTTTATTTTTTTTTCAGGGTGGGGATTAATTTCTTTGCGGGGGATAGGAATAATACAAAAAGAGAGCCTTGATCTTGATATAGCACAAGCTCCTTACAGAGATGGAAGAGGGCAGGAATGTAAAGCAAGGCACCTTTCTCCAACAGTTATCACCTTCAGGGGCTCCACTTGCATTTCTCTGCTGAGAGCCTGATTTTTTTTCTCTCTGTTCCAGAACATACTGGAAGTACATTAATGTGCAGTTCTACTTTCTGTCCCTTTTGCCTTTTCAAAGACAAAAGTAGCATGAGTTTGATCAGGTGTCTCCTCAAACAACTGAAAGCCAAGGCTTTCTGAATTACTAAACAATTGCCCTTTTTGCATTTGGTCAGGGAACATTTTTCCCTGGCAAGTTAAGTAGCAGTAGGGATGTATAATGCCTGTTTTATTCTGCCAGCTCAGTTGGTCAGAGCATGGGGCTAACAGCAAGTTTGTGGGATCAATCCCCATATGGACCACTCAAGAGTTGGAGTTGATGATCCTTGTGGCTCCCTTCCAGCTCAGAATATTCTATGAAATATCTGTGAAGATGCTGGCTCTTGCCTTGCCTTCTGTGAAATTACTGAGGCTGACAGCTCTTTTAAGGTCTGTATTTAAGGATCTTATTTATTTATTTTTGTTATTGCTTCTTCCATCAGGATATGCATCCTGAGGTTGAAAGGAGGTGATGAATTTAAAGAGAGGTACCATATGCACCCATCCCATCACTATTCGACCCAATACCAGTTAAGACAGGTCTTTTTAAAACAGAAATTGCTTGACTTGCTTCAGTACTCTCAAATGTGCCCAGTGCATTGGTCTAAACTGGAGTAAATTTACTCTTAAATTTACTTTTAAGGTGATTATCATGAGTGACATTACAGTGTGTGACAAAGCCCACATTGTGGTGCTGTGGTACACAACAGGAAGCATCAACCCACAGACCAACATCACTGCAACAATTACCAGGTCTCCATAAAGACTATTTACAGGGTTAACACAACCTGTATGCACATATGCACACATCTGCTTGAATGGAACAGAGTTTCAAGTTTATTTAGGCTTTTAATCAAAGTAGCTACAAGGCTGTCAGTGTCAACAAGAATAAATTTTAGTTTGATTTGCTGTAGGCCATCCTGCCTGAGCAGCAGCATCACCTGCCAAGGCTGCCTGCTGTCACATGCCTCCAGCCAGGAAGAGTGACACACAGAGACAAAAAACTCAATATTTCCATCTTCTATTACAGAAGTCACTTAGTACTGCTTACCATATTTGGCCCCTCTTTCTTAGCTGAAGGAGATAAAAGAGAATTTGGGCATAAAGGAAGCTGTATGTTCCAATTCCTTGAATAACAGAACTCTCTGTGCATTTTTCATTAAAGTGACTATTTTGCTTTGATAGCAGCCACCTAGACAGCCACAGCTCCGCTGTAGCTCCTTCCAAGCCAAATGCAGCTCTTCAGACTTTGAAGATATTCTGAGATCGTGACAAAGCATCTTTCTTTGGGTCAAATAACATGAATATATTGCTCCAATTCCTGTTCTCTGGAACACATTGTAATTTAATTCTAGCACATTTTCCCTGGCTCTCCAGTTATCTCTTTGAGACGGTGGACAAAAAAATCAGTGTGGGCTAAAGGAAACAATAACTTTAAAGCAAACAGTGTTTCTACAGATGGTCTGAATTGGCTGTAAATAACAACTTTTTTTTGGCTTTTACAATAACCATCCTAAAATGCAATTCTGTTGCTAAGGGCTCTTTCAAATAATACCTATTTAAATCTGATCTGAATTTACAGAGTAATTTCTTTTCCTTGGGCAGGAAGTTTCAAAGCAACCTATCTTAAAATGTGACTGAAAATTTTGAGTCAGACCACAAGTCTCCTGTGTCAGAACTAAGACCCCTGGTGTGGTCCCCACTGTCCAGCAGAATTCCAGTGCTGTGAGCAGGAGCAGCAGAGTAGGGAAGGTGAGACACCAAAGGGCTGGGTTTGAGCTGCAGTCTGTTTATATGAACCCAATCAATCCACTACAAACAGGCCTGATGGACTGAGGAATTAAAAACAGCCAGCTGTGAAATAAGCCAAGTTATCCCTTTGAACAGTTCCACCTACAAAATCTGACTTTGCACTTTCCTTTTTCCCTTTTGACAATCCCTGCTTAGTTTCTGGGAATGCATTTGTCTTCTGATACTAGACCTCATATAGAATCCATAAGACCATTTGATACCTTTCAGCTTCAATCTCATTTAAGACAGGCTACATCAAGAATGAAAAGGCCAAAAAAAAGTCCTCTGTGTTTGTTAAGAACCCATTAGGACCCCAGCTGCAAATTGGTGGTTTCTTCAAAATGGAGCTAACATTTTATTAAAGTCTTTCAGAAAATTTAGCTTCAGAAGGCAGAAATATCCTTTCAAGCTCCAATGCTAATTCACCATTGTTAATTAGGCCAGAGACAGAGCAGGCACACAAAGACATCTTTCTGCTTGGTTCCCATTAAAATCTACTAATGAGGTAAAGCACAAAAAGCAACCCATACAAGACAGCGAGAGGAGATGGGAATTTTAAGATTTAAAAAAAAAAAAAAAAAAAAAGAATCCCCTCCATAACTTAATTAATTAACCAGAAAGAAGTGGTAATTGACATGGGCTGCGGTATCTGCCTACAATTCACGCTCATGTCCTTGACTAGCCAAAGTGCTGACTTCTGGTTTTAGTCCTTTCTTGCTTGCAAACGTTCTGTTCGAGAAGAATGCTGTTTTCACTCACTGCATGTCATCTTGCAGCCACTTGTGTTGGACTCAAGACCTCCTGTGCAATCAAAATATCTGTAGGCTCACACGGGCATTCCAGCAGCAGCCACCTACCTTGGGCAAGGAGTATTTCGGCAGCTTCATCTGTGCAAATGGGCTCCTCCTATAAGAAACGTAATAATGTGGTCTTCCTCCTGATGTCAGCTATGAGATAAGCAGGAAAGTTATCGTCAGGTTTTTCTTAATTTTGTTTTTTTATCAGAAAGAATATCAAACAAGAGCTGTTAAGAGAAATACCACAGTGTGGTGGCAATGGCTTAAACTGCAGCGTTGTTACAGCTGAGGAATAAACATTGATCCAACTGACAGTGGCTGAAAAAGAAAACAAGAGGAATCCCATTTTCAGCAGAGACAAAGGCTAGAATCTTGTGTGAAAACTCGACTTCAGTGGGGCCATTATGTCACCTCCTGATACCACAGCTCTCCTGTGCCTTACCAGAACTCTCTCTGATCTTTGCTATCTGCAGAGCTGCCCTGTTGATTAGATCAGCAGACTGGCTGACATGAGGCTGGATTTCTATTTCTGCTTCCAGCTTTGGTTCCTGTGTGGCCCTGGACAAGCCATCATAGGTATCTGCTATGAGATCAGCTAAATATTCATAGATATGGAGGGCGGGAGAAGCTTGGTCGATTTGGCATTTTTGTGAATCTGGCCATACATTTAAGCACATAAATACAGACCTTCAAAATGCTGGGTTAGAGCAATGTGAGATATCATTTTCTACACCCTATTAAAGGAGGGAAAAAGAAAGAAAAAAGCTCTCAATTTTATCTGGCTTCCGGTGCTGCTGAAGTATAATCAATGTTTGTAAAGTACTTTGAAATCCTTGGATGAAAGATACTGAAAAACAAATATGCCAAGGGATTCTCCATGCAGAACTTTGCTTTAATTGCTTGATATCTGAGCTTATCAAGACTTTTCTTTAGTAGTAAGTGTTTTAAAATGCACTGCAGTAGTTTAAAATGCAAGATACACAGAGGCCAGGTTGATAACTGATTGAGTAAAATAAGCACTATTGCTCATTCTAAAGCTCTTCAACTTTCTATTATTTTTTTTAAGGGAACTGGGCAAAAGTTAGGGGAAGGAAGGCCAGAAATATTTTTTAATGAGAGAGTGTGAGTTTGTAAATAAAACAAGTTTAGTAGGAAAATAAACTCCCATTCCTTTATCCTAGTTCTTTTAAGCCTAGTAATTCATTCCAAATGGCTTAGCTGCAGAAAACCAGATGGAGATCAAGGAAGGAAGGGAGGGAAGGCTAGAAGGAGGGTGTTCTTCTATTCCTCCATGCATACACAGCCTGGCACAGGATTATTCCTCCTTTGAAGAACAGAAGGGTAAACACCAGATCCAGCATCAGCCAGGACAGCTAAAGAGAAATACTCCAGCTCCTGTGTCAGTCGAGCCACAAACACACAGCCATTCTGGAATGAGAGAGTGTGGCTAAACAGTGACGCATGCCCCTGTTTTCCCTGCCACATAAACACTTCCCTTTTGCCTCAGACACACGAGGCACAGAAGCTGTTCTGAAGCGTATGTCCCAGATTTATTTGTAGATTATTTAGACTGGTGTTTAAGACTCAGTTCATTAACTGAAGCCAATTAGCCATCAACTAACCCAATGTAAAATATCAATCCTCTCCCCTACACTCACAAGCATGCTAAAATAGAAACTGTCTGGAAGCCCAGTTTAGTGCAAATGATCTCCAGTTCACCTCCACGTTCCCTACAATTCTGTTGTTATTTTTCTCCTCTTCAGCTAACATTAAATGGACACTGGCAGCAGCCTAATGAAGCCCACAGTGGTTCAAATCTATTCACCAGCTCTCACCTGGAATGAGAGCCTGGTTGAGTACATCCCATCTTCTGCCTTTTCACTATAATCACAACTGAGGCATAACAATAAAGCCTGATTACTCCTTTGGTGCTTTCCCTGACTCCCTCCCTTCTTCCTTATTTCTCTCTCATACTCAAAAAAGCTTTGGTCTATTCCCTTGTAATAGCAGATGAGTGACACACCACTTCCAGCTGGGGGGTTAAAGCAGTAATTCCAGGGTGCTGATGAGATTGCAAGGAGTGGCACAGAGCACTCCAGCACACAGGGAACATACTTCAGGCAGGAACTCTATGGTCCTACAGCAACAAGACACTAGAGCTTAAAGGAACACAGTTAGCATTGTAACAAACTGCTACAACCCACTCAGTGCCCTGATGGATCCAGTGCTGTCTGAGTAGTTGCAAACTAACACACAGGCACACACATGCAAAGGAAGGCAAGAGAAGATAACAGAAGATAGACCAGTATAATATAAAGTAATAGAATAAATAAAAGAAGAGGGTGTTCTGCACCTGAACAAAGACATAATCACCCTGGACGATCAGGGAGTTATGGTCAATGTAGCCTGGAAAGGGTTTGCTACGGGTGGCTTCACTGCAGTTCTGCATCTTGCAGGTGATGTATTGGGCATCTGAAAGGAAAAGAACAAAAACAACACACTTGAGATCCTGAGCACAGATTCCTCCTACTGTCATCAACCAGTTTGCCGAGGTGGCAATTTGCTGCCCAGAATCATGTGAAGTGAATTGACACCATCCATCCAACACCACACAAACGTTCTTTCCCCTACATCCTCTGTAAATCCACCCTCAATTACTTTCTTCCTGTAATATCCTTCCTTCTTTACCTGCCTCAACCTCCCATTATTTCTTTCACTCTGCTCTAGACCAGATGTCAGAAATACACATTTTTACCAAGGGAGAACCTTCTATGATGCACCTCTATATTTACTACATCACTTACACTCTGTAGAGTGATTCAGAATTGACTTGGAAAGTATCTCAGACCAATTCCTGTTTAGGAGTTTCACCAAGTCCTCTGCTGACAGCATAGGCAGGTGCACTCTGGCAGACCTGGGCAATCATTCCACACTCTCTTGTAAGTAGAAGTCTTAGCAGTTGCAAATTAAATGGCCTAAATGCAGCCATCCATCTTGCAGCCATGCAAGCCATCACAACCACTGTCACCACGTGGGATGTCCTCACCACCTCTTCTCAAGGTGTTCATCTCATAATCTGTCACCTGAAGAAAAATAATTTTAATTTCTTCATGGGGACAATTTATCCTAGAATACAGGACCAGACTCTCAGTAATCTGTTTGGACTCTTCCAGATTCATTAAAATTTATGCTTTGTTTTATGACAAACCTGATCCACACAAGGAACAATTTTGACTTTTTCACATTAGTACTCAGATGGCAGAAACACTACATTGCATTTAATATTAGAAGTACTCCTAATTTTCCTTGGAGAAACACAACCCCTTGTTTGATATAATTACCACCTTCAGATCAGAGAAACAGCATTTTACACTGAAATAGAACTGGATGGAATTTTCCCATCTTGTATTTAATATTGGTTTTAATTAAAATCTATCATTTACATTTCTTTCCTTGCTTCTAAGGGCTATTGACTTCTTGAAACAGTCATGCAGGATAACAAACCTTCGGGAAAGCTCAATGAGGGATGATTTTTCTCCAGCATTTGCGGGGTTCTTGGAATATTGAAAGCGCTAAGTATTATTAGTCACTGCCGTTTATAACATTTTATGCCTTAGCAGCTCACTGCAAAACATTAAAGAACACAGCCTCGGCAGCATGATCGAAATGTACTTCCCTTCAGAGGAACATGATTTTTTCCACATTAGCCACGAGAGGGCAGGGAACGACATAATTCCCAGCCTGCTCATTCCAGTGAGCTCAGCAAAGTTCCCTCTCAGAGCTGTTCAGCCCTCTGCTCCCCCTTGCTCCCCTCTGCTCGTCCCTGTCCCTCTCTGCTCCTCTCTGCTCGTCCCTGTTCCTCCCTGCTCCTCCCTGCTCCTCCCTGCTCCTCCCTGCTCTCCTCTGCTCCTCTCTGCTCCCCTCTGCTCCCCTCTGCTCCTCCCTGCTCCTCCCTGCTCCCCCCTGCTCCCCTCTTCTCCCCTCTTCTCCCCTCTTCTCCTCCCTGCTCCTGTCTGCTCCCCTCTGCTCCTCTGCACCCAGGAGGGGACAGGGGGCCACAGTCTCCCCCACCCAACAGGGCTGAGGGGTGCAGCATGTCCCCTCCTTGTCCTGAGAGTGCTGAAAGGCCACAATAAGGTCTGGGAGCCTCCTCTTGTCCAGGCTGAGCAAGCCCAGCTGTGTCAGCCTCCACAGGGACCCGTGTTTCAGCCCTGTGCTCATCCTTTGGCCTCCTCTGCACTTGCTGCACCAGGTCCACAGCTTTCCTGTGCTGAGAGTTCCAGAGCTGGACACAGAGCTCCAGGAGGAGTCTCTCACTGTGTCACAACAAAGTTCCTGAGTGAAACGTGTACCAATCCTGAGCTTCAGCGAAGCAGCCTCAGTTGAAATGGTCCTATTGCCACCTGAGCTGCTGGAAAGACTGGGGGATGAAGGAATCTCCTCCACAAGAGATTTCCAAGAGCAGACTGACATCCATTAGAGGAGACTGAGGTTCTTTGGATCCTGCTTTAATGGAGGAATGGGGACTATCCCTATTTCTGCTGTGATCACAGGAGTCTGTGCAGCTGTGATTGCATCATTGATGAAGATTTATTAAGGCAATTCCCATGAACTTTTACAGTGCAATTCTCCATGGCTTCAATTCTAAAATGCCAGTAATAACTACAAAAGGGCAGAGTGCTGAAATTGCTTAAGCTAATCTCCCAAACAGCCAAACACTGAGATGTGCACAACAAGAAAAGCTCCTTTTGCTACAGGAGACAGAAGTAAGGAAAAGCAGGCTTCTTGCAGTGCCTAGTTCTCACTATTTTCCTAGGGGAAGATTTTCTGTGTTCACATTAACTCAAGGATTTTTTCCATTTCATTCTTCCAGACATTTTATGTGACTCCATTGGCAGAGTTTTGTAATTTAGCATTAATTAATGTCAATTAATGTATTCAGTTGCTAAGTTCTGGAATTAATTTCATTAGTTTTCCTGCACAGATGTTTTCCCTGCCATAGGTAATTAGGACATTATGCTTTTCATTTCCAGAACCCTCACCTCCAACAACAGCTGCTGTTTTTAATATACAACAACAAAGTCACACTGTGCCTGGAGAGAAGAACATAGCAACTCCCAGCTCTTACACCCCCAGACACTTTCATTTTTGACAGGTTTAGAAACCCAGAGTAGGAATCTTCTCAGGGAATGGCAGCTATTTCTAAAGAGGAAGCAAGAAAAGTCACAGAACACAAGAACAGAGACATCTTGTAAGGGAAACCTCTGACAAAATTAATCTGTTTCAGAGGTGAAAGAAAATTGCAAAATCTAACAGAAAAAGTTAAGAGCCAGGGGGACCCTGTGCCATGAAATATTTTAGTCTTTTACATTTAGCTTGAGCTCCATGCTCATATGTTCTCATTGCAAATGGATCCAACGTCTCCCAGAGACATTTCTTGGCTCAGCTGGTGGAGAAGGAAGGTTATTGGTGGTTACTGAAGGCTGGTTGGCCTCTGCAAAAGTAAACAGGAAAGTTTTAAATCCCTTCCTAAAGCAGTGAGATTTTCTTCAGGATACTTTGTTGACAAGTGCTTTTCTGGATTAAATATCAAACCCTAATATCCACTGCTTCCTAGCATAAGCTCGCATGTATATCTTCTCAAAATCTTATCTGATCACAGGGAGCGTCAGAGAAAATGGTCATTCTGCAAATGTATAATTTATATTTTTCCTGTCTTTAGTTCATGGCTTTTTTCCTCTGTCAATAAACCCAGTGTGGACAAATCAGGAGTTTTATACAATGTAGTCAATGATCTCCTTCTCTCACAGATTTTCTGTGGAGCATCCCAGTTCATTACTGAGCAGGTTAGACATTAGGGACAGTTTCTGCTTTTGAAGCATGACTGGCACCCTGTACCTAATGACCCATAAGAACATGGCAGTGACATATGGCACTGAAAGACCCAGGCCTGCAACCCCTCTCCCCCTAATAACACAAGTCTAGGGTGCCTCAGCAGTGCAGGTACATCTTCAGCATTCACAACTCCTATGGCAATCAATTCCACAGTTTAATTAAATCTTCTCCCATGCTTTAATCTTTTTTTGAGAAGCACACAAAATGACTGTTCTTTATCCATTTCCATCTGGTCTGAATGTTGATTTGTGAAACATGGGAATATGCTCACAACTCTCCAGGTCTCAGCAACTGCAGAGCAATTAACCAGTAATGAAGATCAGTGAAATGAAACCATCCCATTTACTAACCACTCACAAATCTGGTTTTATCCTGCTGCTAGTCTTTCTTCATTGCATGTCAGCATCAGAAATCTTTCCTTACATAGGGATGTACATCCTCTGACATTTCTGGCATAAAGCTATAATGAGAGAAACTAACAGATGTCATTCTCCAGGACAAACACTAATCATGATCAGGAAAACACACTAATCACAATCAGAAAAAAAAAATAAATCACTGCACAGGTTTAGGGCACTACGGGAATTAATTCAGCACTGTAGCTATGTTAGGAAAAGACTGCCAGGCTAGGCTGCCTACTCATTTTTTCCACAACAGTGGTTATTTTATTCTTTCCAGCAATTTTCTGTGAAAACAGAAATTAAAGTACTAGTGCAACTTTTTGATTCAGGCACTATTGGCCAGATGCTGAGTCCCTGTGGATCAGCAAGCAGAACATGTCTGCTGGCCCCAGGTGAGACTTTGGTCTTACCTGAATCACAGCAGCACCTAAATTACCTTTCAGTAGGAAAAACTGCTATGTAAATCAGGACAGCGGAAGAAAAGCAAAGGAAACAAAACTACTTTTTAAATAACAGGAGCTCTCTAAATTTTTTGCCAGCACATTAGAAAACCCCTTAGCTTCTTTCATCCACACTTAAAAAAAATAAATTAAAAACTTTACTCTAAATAAATTGTTGTCTTATCTACAAAAGCAAATGCATGGCTCATAAATGTAATAGTTGTTTTACTCTCTATAGAAACTGTCATTTAGAAATGCTCTGAGTCAGTTTTGCCATTCTCTGGATGGCCAGCAGGTACCCAGTTTGTCCAAATGCCTTGTAGGAATCCATCTTTCTAATTTGCACCAGCAGTCTGGATTCCTCAGTAGGCACCACCTGAATAAAAATTATCTCCCATTTAATTAGCTTTGAATGAATCAGGCCTCACTGGGATCACCCTACCAAGCTCAAATCAGATAAGTCTGTTAATTTTAGGATCTTGTGTATTCTTCATAAACCTGAAGCTCACATGTCATTAAGTTTATATCTTCTGAAAGCACTTCAAGATGCTTTTGAGCAAACCTGGATTTAACTTCCACCATCATGCTGTCTGCTGGCTGTGGTGGTGAATGTAACAGAAGAAGCTTATCATGTGATTAAGAACCGTAGGGGATTAATTGTCTTACTGGGGTCTTGCCCTGAAGCCAGACCAAAAAATAAAATAAAATAAAAAAAAAACCCCAAAAAAATCACAATTCCTGCTGACTTTGCTGGCTTCCCTTTGATCCTTCTCCAAAATCAGAGCGAAACACCAGGGACACCCAAGAGTACAAATGGAAATGTGAGATAACATTCATATGAACTTCTTCCAACCAGGAAAATCAGTTTTACCACATGCTCTCAAGCCCCACATTGATTTGGATTGGGCCTGAAGCCTTTGAAAAATAAACAAAAGCATGACATTCCACAAGATGAAAATTTGCATGCTCTCCAAAACTTACACAACAGGATGAAAAACATAAGTGGCAGCAATTAGCCCTGCAAATCTGTCTCCACCAACAGAACTAAACTGAGCAGGCTGCACTCAGCTTGCTCATCACTACCTGCACCCTAGTTTGATGAGACACAGTGTGCTCAGGAGGAGTCCACATTTTTTCTGGATAACAAAGGGAAAAAAAAATAAATTAAGAAGTAGGGAGAACGTGCACTCAGGAACATCTCTAGCCAGATCCTCAGCAGTTGTAAATCAATGCCACTGAAGTTATAGTGATTTATGCCTGCTGAGAGACTCTTGTTTTGGTCCTTGCAAACCTTTTACATTATGTACATAAGCACAATAAATTAAGTGCACAGACAGACCATAATCAGAGAGCAGAGATAGAGAGTTACTGGTGTTCTAGCAAGGAGAGCCCAGCACTAAGGGTGTTGCTCACAGATGTTCTCAAACAATTCAGTCAGGGAGAGCCTGTACCTGGCTGACATTTCAACTTCTTCTCACCTAAAGCCACAGTTGCACTACTCAGCTTCTGCTGGAAAAGATACCAGCACAAAAATGAGGGTTTTTTCCTTATCTATACTCAGTTTAGCAAATTTTTGCTTAGCCCTTATAATTCCGCTTCAGGATCTTTTATTTTATTGTACAGATTAAGTAGTTGTTTACACACTACTCCCCTTTCTTTCCTTTTTCTCTCTGCCTTGTTTTGGCAAATCCACCTTCTCAAATTTAATCCCTTTATTGAAATTTTACACTTGGTTAACTCTCAAAAGAGATATTCCAAACAACGTATAAATAAATAAATGCAAGAACATGTAAAAAACCACCATAAAAATCCAATAAAAATTATTTGCAGATTACCCTGAGTCTGGAATAAAGTATTTTTCTCACTTCAGCACAGTTCACTCCATTACCCCACTGGCAGAAACACAACTGCTCCATTCCAGAGGTAAAGGTTTGTTCATCCATTGGAGGGTGATGATCACTTTGTGCAGGAAAAGGAGACTGATTTGGTTCTTGGCAGAAAGCTCTAGTAGCCAAGAGACCTGTACAAACCGAGTTGCTCATGGTAACTACAGTAATGGACCATGTGCACACTCTCTGCCTGTCTTGGCCCTAAAAACCTGGGACCTGCAGTGCTTCCAAACACCTGGCAAAAAATGCTGTGATATGTTCCAAGGTTACTGCTTCCAGCTACCCACCAGAGTCCTCTAGGCAGAGACCAACATTCCTTGGAACATGGGGCAAAACAGAGCACACACTGAAAATCCAACATATTTTCTTATATTGACAGCGAGGTGAGCCCTGATTCATTATGAGAAGTTTTATCCAAATGATTTGCAGCAGTCACCACTGATATATTTATATTTTTAGTTCTGACACTGAATAAAATGAAAAAACTTTAGTTGTGCTGCCTCACAACTAAGCCAATATAAGCGTGCATAATCTGTTAGTGGTGTTGAGTCGATGAGCAATAATTTGTTATTCCCCAATATATTCTTTTCACTAATATGTCTGACTCCTCAGTGAAGCCAGTTTCATCTACCTGTTTTCTAGTTCCCACTTTAAGAACTATAATGAAGCTTACTAATTTGTTAGGAACTGAAGAAGTGCTTCTCACAAATGTGCTGTGGCTGTGCAAAATGTTCTTATTTCAGCCTATGAACACAAACAAGAATTTTCAGGGCATTTGGAGCATGGTACTTTCTCTGATCACTGTGAGCTGGATATCCCTCAAATGCATCACCAGAATACAGCTCCTTTAACATCACTTGTAGAGATTCATCTCAATGGCCTCAAGTTTTAATGACTTCTAACAGCAGTATTTTGTGCTGAAATAGACACTCTCCTGTTAGAATATTTCCTTTTAGCATGTCCCAAGAAATAGAAAGCCTCATGTTCCCAGCCTTGGTGCCACATCAGGTAAGTGAAATTGAGAGGAGAAATAATATTCATAGATCACAAATTATAAGAAATAGAGATAATATGTTCTTTCACTGTCACTAATCCTGCGTACCTTGAAATGAAAAGACCTTTAAAAATTTATGGTTTCTATCGCAACTGTTTCTTTTTGAAATTCATCTTCAAAAAAAATTCTCTTTCAAGCTAAATTTCTCTAAGTTAAAAACCAGATTACCTTACAATTAACTTTTCAGATATTTTTTAAATTTCCAATGACAAAATGCACATTTTAAGTAGCACCACTGCATTTGAGGGTACAATTCAAGGGAGAACTTTATCCATTTAAAAAAGAATTAATTGAAGGCATCATTAATACTTCTGGTACTGCAAATGGTAAAAACCTCCATGCAGGAATAAAGCATTCCTGAGGAATAAATTCCTCAGCTGTTTATTGAGGAAACAATATGGAATTAAAATTACTAGATCTCTGGAAACTGGGATTTCAGTGTGATGCCTGCCTGAGGCAATCCAGTGTTGTGGAAAAGAAATCCATGGAGAAAGATCTGCAAAGGCAGTGGAGCTCAAAGATAAACCTTGAGAAAGCCTGGATGGGAGGAGAGAAGGCCAGCGGGTGGCTGAGGGTGCCTGAGAGAATTTACAGCCAATTAGGAGAATATTTTGGAGTTGCAGGTAAAGGAGGCTCCTGGAATAGAAAAAAACACCACCTCAAGAGGCAAAGCAGGGAGGGAAAGGAGCTGGTGAAAGTGAAGGACAACAACAGGACATGCAGTAACAGTGAAGAATGCACTCAGACTGGTCATTAAAAGGTTTCTAATTAGGTGTTTTCAAAGGTGGTACCTAAGGCAGAGTATCCCTGGTCTGCTAAAACCATAAAGCTATAGACACAGTGATGTTATGTACTGTGTGAACAAACAGCAGCTAGGCTTCATGACCCAGAAACTTCTCTTCAGTGTCATGTTGCCATCAACAAAAATCATGTAAGAAGAAATGAAAGTGTTGTGTGTAGTAACTCAAGTTACTGCTGGTCTACTCTTCCTTACCATGTCCTCAGTTCTTTCACAGCCTGGTTAACCCAACTTTTTGCCTTGCTGGAAAGGCTTCTCTTCTGACAGAACTAATTTGGAGCAGCCAAACTCCTCATACTAAATGAGTGCATCACTAAAAGAAGTGAGATTTCTGCTGGGGTACTGTATGGTTGCAAGAGTATGAGGAGAGCCCGGTTCACCCCAATATTTGGGAGGTGATGTACTTACGACCATCCACTGTCCTTGCCTCCAGGTGCACGAGGTCAGCCTCTCTTCCATTCCCCATCATGGACCTGTGAAACACAGATTGAGACAAGGGCATTAAAAAAAACTTATACCACAAATGGCTGAGATACTGCTTTCAAAGGAGATCCTGTTTAACTGGAGATAAACTCATACTCACAAATAAGAGCTCATAATTTTGAAAGAATTTTGGAGTTTTCCCTAAAATGAACTAGACTATTTTAAAGAAATTCTACCATTTTATCTAATGAATGTCATTGTACTTACGAGTTCTTTGTTTCTCACCCCTTCACTTCTTTCCACCTGGAGCCCTGTTCTGTTCTTGTTGGCACATGAAATTTTGATATTTCTCCTGGTTTGGTCAGAAGGATGCCTTTTAGCTCACAGTAGAATACAGAAGACTTTAATTGATGAGATAATAGTATTTGCCAGCATACTAATTATAGCTGTTCCTTTATATTGGACGTTTTATGCACATTTGCTTAATTGACACTCTTAATGATCAATGTTCCCTCATTAATTAAGAAGTTTTAAAAACTCATTTTATCCTGAGACATTTTATCACTTCTGATCTAATAAAAACAGTATTCCATTAATAAAAGAAGTGTCACATTGAAAATGACTGTTTGTTCCCTCTGAATTAGCAAGTAACAAAGTAAAGGCATTGAGCACTGCAAATAAGGAGTTTAGGGAATTAAACTTTGCTTCCATTGTTGAGGGTCTCCTGGACTGGCACTGGTGGCCTCCTCAGTTCCCTGGAAGAGTCCAAATGTCCAGTGGTTTGATGGACAGACTGACTGATGGGAGTACTGACTGCTCCATGTGGCAATCCCACTGTACAGCTGCCTCTGCAGCACCTCTGACAAGAGCCTTGTTCCTATCATCCAAATCCCAATCCCAATTGAATCTTTTAATTTAAAAGATTAAAGAGAAGGGTTAAACAACCCGTTTCTGGTTAGCTGGCTGACCTCCTAGTTAATAGAAGCATGAGGGAAGACACACATTCATTTCCAGTGATAGACAAATTAGATGTTCTCTTCAAACCCTCATTATTTTTCAGGAAATCAGAAGAGATATTCAAACAGTGATTTAGACCTTAATTCAGTTCCCACTGACTGCAATCAGAGGCACCTCCAGTGCTTAATCATCATGTGCATTAACTAATAACTATTATAAAAATGTTAACAGTAACAAGACTGTGTCCTGATTAATCCTTACCTTTGCTTGACAAAATATACAGCAACTCACTAGCTAGAAAAGGTTTTGTTCCTCTTTGCTGGGGACTGCAGTTCAGAAAATACTCCGAGCCAGCATTGCTTTTACCTCTTCTCCATTTTTAATAAAGTTTATGGCAAGGTGTTATTACCCTAAACATTCAACTTCCACTTAAAATCTCTGTTTCCTGGTAATTGACACCCAGTGAGGGGGGAGGAAGCACATTCCTAGGGCATTTTTATTATGCCTGCTACAATCAGCAGATATAGGGCCAAAATTCTGTGCCTGCTCATTAGAATTCAGCTCAAGATAGACAGATGCCAGTGACAAACAGCTCTAAAAAACTGCAGAAGGACAAAGCTAGCATATATCCTCTTTATTCTTGTTTATTTAAATGGACTTTAAATACTGGAACTGGAATATTGGAATAGTCCACCTGGAACTGGGCTATTGCAGAAGACACAGTACAGCTTTGTCAGCCCATTCCTGACCTCACACACCTCCATGGGGATGTGAACTCTCCAAAGAAACAAGGAACAGATTGCACAAATTTGAGTATTTGTGTCTCTCAACAATGGTGCTCATCCAGCAAAGCATGTGAGTCTACACTCAGGTGTTTTGTGAATTTCCTCCTCACAGTGCTGTTCTGACCCCAAGAGAAACATCTTTTGCATCTCCTCAGGCAAAGACAGACAATTTTATGAGCCAGAATTTACATCAAACTCCTGGGTGCCGTAAGAGGAGCATACAAAGATCTGGACCCCTCAAGCCCTGAAAGCAGTCACCTGCATATTGCTCAGTCTCACACCACAGCAGGCAGCACTGGGACTGTAGGAGCTTCAGTTCCAGGTACAATTAAACCATCAATCGTCCCAAGGGGGTACAGAACAAGGACAGCTGAAACACAGCTGGTGATAAACCTCCAGGACTTCCTTTCTTTTGATGTCTCCCTACCACTGTGACTTTGAAATGTGATGACAAAGATGAAAACTAAGGTCCAGAGGAGGAAATTCCTAAAGTCAAACAGGACATCTGAGGTATAGTCAAGAGCCATATCCATGACTTCCTATCTGCCAGATCTTTCTCCCTACCTTAGAAAATGCACATTTCATTGCTTTGATATATAATAGGTTTAATTTATTTGTGACAGCACAAGGTCATGCCCATAATATTAAATGCCAACATAAAAAATCAGTTGTAAAGAACAGGCAAAATACAAATACACATCTGCTCAAATCAATATTAACTGTACAGAGCTGCCATCCAGAAACATATCACTTCCATCTGGATTCTGCTGAGACCTTACTGACCAGCATTCTTGTAATGTCACATTTTTTTGGATCACGCTGCCTTGTTCCATGATAGCCCTAGGATATTTCTTTATACAACTCTCCAGACCACCTGAAGAGTATTACATAAAGTAATACTCATCTTACCCAGTTATACATCACAGATTTTTAACTCTGAACTAATCACACTCAACTCTCCTTGCAGGCAGAGAGATGAGACAGGCAGTTTTGCACTGTGGATCAGCTGAAGAGCGTTAGATGCAACTTTATGAGAAGAATTTATCCTAGAAAGGCCTGTTTCTCTCCACTGAATTTAACATGCCACTACAGATACCCACATGTGGGTCCCACAGCAGGAAACACAACAGACCTGAATTATTTACTACCTAGTTTTAAAAGCAGAAATTACAGATGAGGTATGGATTGCAATTAAAGGTATACCTGAATGTCCTGAGCAGTCCTCTTTCTGAGAAATGTTTTATACAGCTTAATCAGCCTTACTACTTACTCTAGGACATATAAAAGCCTAGGAGACATTCAGAAATGCAATATTGACCACTGTGAGCATATACATGAGATAAATATTGTGCTGTGGGTTGTAGTGCCCCTGAAAACATGCTCTCTCTAGGAAGACAGACATATCCTTTTACATTCATAGGACAATCTGTTCCTAAAGCATCTACTAGAAAAAAAGGTGTTAGGAACTGTAGGATATATATTAGAATTCTTGATTTTTTAGTATGTCATCCAAATGAATCACAACACTAGCAAGCATCCAGCTATTCTATTAGTGGGTTTTCTTGTCTTTTTCATTTGGCTGGGGAAAAAAAACCCTCATTATTCTTAGAAGCTGAGAAAGTCAATGTACTTCTACTCTCTTCTGAGTATTATTAAGTTTTGAACAACAGTATGAACAAGAATAAATACCTGATTACAAAGAAATTCCATTCCTGACCAGACTGGAAGGTTCTTGGATCAAAGCCAGAATGATCAAGAAGAACAAGCTTCACATGTGGAAGAAGGAAACTACATGCTGTAGTACCAAATAGCAAATAATAAATACCAAATTATTACAATACCAAAGCCTCCAACTCACTGTTTCTAACTTAATACAGGTGCCCACTGTGCTTCATTACCTTTTGTTCACATGGTCAGTGCAACATGGGCAATGCAATGCAAAGGCAGACAAGGAAAGTGCTGTGTGTTCAGCAGCTGATGGACCAAGCACCCTACAAAGAACAGGGGTACAGATAAACAACATTCTGGGACTCACTCAGCCACTGATTTCTCCCAGAAATCTCTCTAAAAATAAATAGTCCCAAATTTGCCATTCCCTATTCTGAGCAACTTCTGTTTGCTATGCTAGCAGTGCTTTCTTCTCATATTTCTCAAATCCATTCTTCCCTTTCAGCATCTGCTCTCAAAGACCAAACACTCATATATCCACAAGCTTTTCTTCTTGCCTCAGTCTATGTTTTCACTTTGTGGTAAAATGCCAGCATATCCTTTGTCCATCCCTTTAATCTCAGGCTTTCTGTAATACTCCCAGAAATTTCAGGACACCAGGGATATCCTTGCAATGCTTTCTGTTGAATGGTGCCTATTGTATTTTTGTGATTAACTTTTAGTGTTTTGTTGGTATAATTGTCTGGTTGTTTTGAAAAAAGAAAAAGGAAAAGAAAAAGAGAAAAAGTCTTTTGGGAAAAGGAGGATTTAGGAAAGCCAAAGGGAGTGCAAGGCAGTGACCCCACTGCCTTTACACTGAAGATGCTTACATTTTGAAAAATTTAGGACCCCCATGGTCTTATTACCAAGTTGCTTCCTAAAATTTTAATCACTATCAAGCCAGCTAAGTAGTTATCTGCACTTGAGAGCCTCACAAATCGATACCACTGGCTGCAGCACAGTAATTGCTCTGAATACAGATTCTACATCCACTGTGAGAAGCAGCACAGGGAAAAGACCCCAAATCATCCCCTGGTTTCGAAGTAGGCTGAACTAAACAAAAGCAGCCTGGCACTGCCCATTGCACAGTAAATGCTAGCTGGCATATTTCTGTAGTGACCAACCCCTTGCAATCTTCTCTGTCTGAAACATTTCTAAAACCTTGGCTTCCTTGGCCTGTCAGCTCCTCTGAGCCAAGAAAATTCAATAGAGACCCTGTTATCCTGGGGTTTCCACCTCTTCTATCTTTTTTCACTTCTAGGGACAAAAGCAATTGTTTATGGATGCTGGGAACTGATGAGGCTTGCAAGGCAGTCAGACCACTCAGAACTGCAAAAAGGCATCATTGTGAAGAAAGCAAAAGCTTCTATTGCTGCACCTAATTTCAAACTACCATTTTTTCATAAACAATGAACTCGAAACACCAGACAATAAGGGCTGCATCTCAAGGACTTGTGCATTCTGAAAAGTAGCTCTGAGTGCCCCTGGTTTTGGATGCTTGACTTCAGACACAGACACACTGTATCTGGAACTATATGCACAAGAAACTTGATGGCAATCTTTTCATATGTATTTCTAGTATCATACATGCTCTCAGCAGCCAAGATCAAACGTCTTTTGAGACAGGCAGTAGAAGACATTGTTATTTCACAGAATCCTCAATGCAAATGGCCCAGAATGCCAAATGCTACCATGCCCTTTTCACAGACAGAAGCAGTGTGACTGTCCCTCATTCTTTATATAGACATAGAGGCCTTATGCAGCTTTCCCATGTCTCAACAGCAGAATTAGGACTCCTGTGACCATACCTCACCTGCCCTGGGGGTAAACAGGTACCATTTGTTCATGCAGCAAAGGCTGGCAGACAAATGACTTAACAGCATGTCTCTGTTAGGGTGGATGGAAGGAGATCCACACAATTCTAGCCATTTTGAGATTATCAGTGCTGAGTGGGAGCAGCTCAGATGTGGCTGCAGTGCCGTGCCAAACAGGAAAGTAACACATTGCTTGGAAAATCCAGTTTGACTACACAGCATGAAAAATGCTCATGTGTCTCAGCTGCCTTCTGCAGATGACTTTGTTCTTTACAAGCTATACATTTAAGATGCCTCCTGACCCTCAGCATTCCTTCTTCCTAGTCCCAATTTGAGCAAATCCCCATCTCCACATTCACTGAATTACACAGAAAGACTAGCTGCAACAGTCATGTGGAAGAGGGAATGTACTCCTAGAGATCCTTATGCCAAAGTTGTCCTATGAGCATAAATATTCTAACAAGCTTTATCCTGTCACAATAAAGCTATAAAGTTGCTTTGTTCAGCACATGATAATGGCTTTGTAATTCAATTATTGGTAGAATTTGCCTTTAGGGATTTATCTTCCTTTAGCCTCAGCACTCATGCGAATCCCTTATCGTAAATCTTGCCACTGCAAAACCAGCTCCTCCACTGCCTCTGGACATATCCTGTCATATTAAAAAATTGACACCTTCCTCCAGCTTAGTGAATGGCAGGTTTTTGGTTTTAAGGTACAGAATGAAAACAACAACAACAGTGGATGCTGTCCTCAACCACAGCATCGTGTTGTCCTCAGCAGCATCAATTCTTTGGTCTTTGATGTTTCTGTAACACTGAATTCTAATTGCCATTCATAAAAATAGTAACATGTAGCACTGAACAGGGAGCTTTTTGTCCAAAGATACAAAAGTACTTGACAATCAACCTTTAAGTAACCTTCCCTGCATGGTACTGATTTGTTCAGGACCTATGGAAAAGTACAAGACAAACAGACCAAGTCAGAAATAGGGGCTGAGGAAAATTTTTGTTCTCAGCTTTATAGATAAACTTCACTGATTAGTCAAGAGCACAGAGGCCTCATTGATTTAACCAAGATCACACAGTTGCTATGTGGCAGAGACAAAAATAGAGCCTGAGAGTCCTCCAGGCTCCTTTTTCTTTTACTACTATATTGACTCCATGAGGACTTTGCAGATACTCTCTGTTTCTTTTTTTGCTTGCAGAGGTCAGTGAATCTGCCCCAGGGAGCTTAGTGTGAGAGGCAATTCTTGTGGTGTCTTTACTTCAGTCCCTATTATGTGAAATTTCACAGATTTTACTATTCCTGAAGCATATTTTAAAGACTGCTTTCTAGCTTTAACATCTTCAAACCACATCCTCCTGATATGTTTTAGAAACACAGACAGATTCCAGATAGGCATAAATCATCATTTTGTTTCTTTATATCTGGCTAATAAATCTCCCCTGACCATAATTTAATTAGTTTTTCCCTGCTACATCTCTGCACTGTTCTTTCCCACACTGTCCAACCACATGAGACAGTTTGGTGCAATTCAACTGGCAGCCACTGGACCAAAACCATTCTATGGTTTGCTTTACTCAGTTCTTCTTTAGAACTGATAGAAAACAGCAGTGCTGTGAGTAAAGCCCAGCTTCTCCTAATTGTGCCACCTCCCAGCACTGACCCAGAAAAGCAGGTGGCTGTTGCTGCTAGCACTGAAATAGGTGGGCAGGTAACTGGGGGTACTGATGTGACTTGCAGGCCATGGGGAGTCACTTTTACTCTCACCATCCCACCACTTTTTAGGGCCCTAGTGCATAATCACCCACACCTTTCCACACTCTGCTGTCTACACACCCCACAGCTTTGGGGGCAGCAGCAAAGGAAGCCTTCTCCCCTGCTGCTGTAACACCACAGCTCTCCATGGGAAGCTCCAGAGAGGAAATTCAGCTGAAACTCTGAAATAGAAGGATGCAAATTCTCAGGAGGTAGCTGTCTATTGCTGGCAACACAGAGTGGGCGGAATGTCTTAAAACTAGGATCTAAACTAAGTGGATAAAATTCAGTTAACCAGGACTAGATCCTGATTTTAAGATAGCACTTCAATCTTAAATCTCTTTTTCATATATTACAGGAAACTTAAAACATCAAGCTGGCTTGAAGAGAAAGAAAGAAGGAGGAAAGCATGCCCTAGTTATAACCTCTGAGCTCCCTCCTTAATGTCAAGAACCAAATCTACCTGATTTACAGCTTCTCTGCTGGTACAGTCTAATAGGATCACAATTTCTTACTGTGTTAAGACCTGTTGCATCTTGTAGTGCTGTGGCCCAGTCAGGCAGCTCTGGAGGAGGCCAGCAAGTCATTTAGAGCAGGAGAGGAAAGTCAGCTCTGGTAACACAGTGTGCTGCTCATTAAACATGCAAGAGAACAGCCGGGCAACCTTCCTGACAGAGATCTAGACAAATGCACAGGTGACTTACCTGTGCACTGCTTCACCTTCCCAAGGTCTGTCCTTTATGGGTGCACACAGAGAAATCAGCTGCTGAGACCAATGCCTGCTGGAGACTGACAGTTCCAGGGTCCTGCACAGCACTGCAGGCTCCTGCTACTGACGGGCCCCCAAATGGAGATTTTGAACACGGTGAATGGATGCCTGCCTACTTCTGCAGAACTGTAACGAGGGAAAGGGGATGATGTAGAAAATCTGAAGCTCATGGGAGTCTGTACTCGTTTATAAAGTATCTCTGGATGATTTTTAAAGAAATATCTGCTGAATTGGGAAAACTGAAACACACCAACCCATGCATCAATCAGACTGGGGTTTCTTGGTCCCAAAAGGCTTAATCAGATGAATATTTGCTTCATTCACATCTGCTGAAAACTGTCATGGGTTTCTCTGGCATGTACCCATAACCACTATATTTAAGCTATGAAAAAACATTTTAAATTAAATTGCTTCCCTTCAGTTCACTGAATAAAGCTTGTGTGTTAGATCAAGTAGGTGATTATCTGGACAGGCTGTCACAATGCACTTTGATTGGCATCTTTCCCATCAGCTTCCAGCAGTTGTCCTGCAGTGATTAAAAGGTCTTGTTCAGCCATACACAGCATCATTTGTAAACAGCCCAGGCACTGAGGCATTTAAACTGCCTCAGCCCACCTGGGTGGGCGTGCAAATCTCACCAAGACAAGAACTGACAGAAACACGGGGACAGTGCACCCAGCTTGCTACAAGTGCTTGAATATAATGAAGTTTTTAACAGGACTTTGACACCTCATCCCCTTGATTTTCAGCTCTTTCAGCTGCTCCAGTGAACACAGTCAGAGCTTTTAAAATACAATCTCCAACCTCCTCTGAAAAAGAAAATACATATACTCTATAATTATACTGTGAAGATTAACTTTCTTTGCTACTACTCATAAATTAAACACAAATATAGCCCTATGTACTCATCTGTCCTCCCAGCTGCTTACAGGCTTTTCTCCCCTTCGGTGTGTGTGCATATTTTTGTATCATTTGATGGGAAAAGTTGGTTGGATTACTCTTTTACATTTGCCTCCATTTTCCTCTCCTGCTCATACTCAGAAGAACATAAGACTGAGTGGAGACCTAGCAACATCTCTTAGCAAACTGACATGTTTCCTTTCATTTCTTCAGGGAATGATTAACATCATGGACATGTGATGCTACTGGAAATCATAAATGGTGTGGGTTGGAGTGGATGGTAAAGATCATCCAGCTCCCATTCTCCTGCCACAGGCAGAGACACCTTCCACAAATCAGGTTGTTCAAAGCCCCGTCCAACTTGGCCTTCAACACTTTCAACTTCCACAGCTTCTCTGGGTAACCTGTGCCAATGTCCCACCCCCCCAAAAGTAAAGAATTTCCTCCCAATATCTAATCTAGACGTGCCCCTTTACAGCTTGAAGCCATTACCCCTTGTCTTATCTCTCCAAGCCCTTGGCTAAAGACCCTCTCCAGCTCTCTTGGAACCCTTTTCAGGCACTGGAAAGTGCTCTTAGGTCTCCCCAGAGCCTTCTCTTCTCCAGACTGAACATCCCCAGGTCTCTCAGCCTCACAGGAGAGGTGCTCCAGCCCTCTTGTTATTACATCCTTCTGGTCTTCTTGAAGTATGGAGTGCTATTACCCTGGTATTTCTCCTACTCTCTTGTCTGGGTGCAACACTCAAGTGAAAAAATAAAATCAATACCTCTGATAGAGATAATGATTGTAACTTGATGATCTAATTTACTAGTTGGGCTTTTCTATTGTTCATTTTATGTTAGCTTTTAAGACACTTTTATTATTTGATTTTATTTCTTTCCTCCTTCTCCAAGTTTCTCAAGGTTAGGTTTTGATTAGAATTAGGTGAGAAACTTTTCAGATAAAAGTCTCATTTTGATTAAAAACCATTATATTTTGAGAAAATGTAATGATTTTTAACCTTTTTTAATTATTATTATTATTTAATTTTTTAGGCCTCACGTCTCACAGCTCTAATTGTGGTGCCTTGACTTAATGACTTTTAGGAAATAATTTCTGGTGGAAGGCAGGACTTGATCTGAGGACCAGAATAAAAACCTGGCTTTTAATGACCAACAAATCTCTGCATTTATATTTTGGGCATATTGAACTCTATGTACTTTGAGCAGTTTTTTTCTGCAACTACTGGTCATGGATGTTTTGATTTTCAAGTCACAAAGTATCACTATTGAACTTTAACTAGATGACTGAACCACTCTAAAAAGGAAAGAAAAAAGAGACTTAATTCCCAGTGTGACTGGTTCACCAATTGTGTTCATGTTTGTATTCACTACAAACCAGCATCTACACCCAGGAAAATTCCACAATAGGAATGTTTACCAAAAATCACCAAGTACCACAAAAATAAACTCAGAAGTATTTAAATAAGGCATTTTTATCCAACTCTTTAACTAGGATCTACTGCATTCTATTTCCCTAATGCCAACTAAATTAGTAAACACTGTGCTATCAGCAATAATCCATGTATATTAACTTGTTTCTGTATTATGCTGCTGAATTAATATTGCTTAGAATACCCCTTCCTAGTAATTAGGGTATTTTCACAGAGCACAGTTCCAGAATTGCCAAGTACCTTGATAACTTTCATGCATTTTTCTGTCACAGTACATTTAACAGCAAAATCTCAAGAAGCTGCCAGAAAAAATAATTGAAAAAACATGAAAATTGTTGATACAGCGTGGAACTGCAGTGCCTTGGGCTTGTATGCAAGTGTGGATTCTCCCAAGTCTCCACCTGACACATAAATGTGTGGCTGACTCTCTGAGTGCAGTACATTTTCCTCAGTACACCACTTCTACATCCCCAGATTATGCAGATATGTGATGATACCCAAATTACAGAAATTATTAGAGGTGTCAGTTAGAGCAGCCCATCACTAAAGCCTGCCCAGCCACAAATGTGTCCTAAAAACCTTTTAATGAGGTAGAAAATTACAGATCCCTTTTTTTCAACTTTTTTTCTTTTTTAATTTGTTTGTTTTTTGTTTTTTTTTTTGGTGGAGGTTTTTAAGACAAGAAGTCTCCAGTCACCTCTCATTTTAAAGGTTTGACTTCATCTGCTCATCTCCCACCTGATATCTCCTTTCATAGAGTGACATTACACCTCTTCCATCACAAGTGTGGATGTCAGGGCATCACTTAGAGCTGCAGGTGGAAGAATGAAAAGGGGGAACAGAAGAGCTTAGAGTAAAAAAATATTCTATTTCCATATTAATGACTCCTCTTAATAAAATAGGATACAAGAATAGAAGGTACATGTGGGCTACAAGGAACTGAGTTGTGTCTACACAGAGTGTTTTCTCAGAATTATGTAGTAAGCATCATCAGACTATTTTTCTTCAGGGGTTTAAATTTCTCTGGAGTGGTAGGAGGAAGAGATGTTTCACAGAGCAGCCAAAAATAAACAAATAAAGAAGAAAATTCTCTTGGTAACAGATACAAGAGCTGCAGCTGTAAAACGCATTACAGCTTCTCTGACAGTATTTGCAGGTAGAGCCTTCTCAAGACTAAAACTAGCAAGCTCAGTGGAGTTTGTTCACAAGACTCTTGTGTGACCCAAAAGCCATTTACAAGACAACATGACAGATTAAAATGGCAATGAAAATATCAGTGAGACATCATCAACTTCGTTTTCATCAACTGTTCGAATCCTTGTTAAAGTCTTTAAAGTCTTCCAGGTGCACCTTCCCTGTCACAACAAGCGGTGTAACAAATGCAGCCTCAAGAATGCCTGATGCCAGAGGCCTTGATTTGTGTCTTCTGATTTTAGAGAAGTCCTAGTTTAGAGAGTACTGAAAGCAATCTGTACTAAAGCAACTCCTCAGCCATCCTTGGATATCAGAACATTTCCCTCATTCTCTGCCCAGTTCAGCTGTGTCCTGGTTGATCCCTTCAAAGCCATTTGATTTAGATAAAGCACCAGGAACAGGAGAGGGTATCCCCACATTCTGCTCTAAGTTATGACTTCAGGACATTTTACTTCACTCTTTATTTCTGATCTTAAGAATAAGTTAAATCAGTCTTCTCACTTTTCAGGCTGATTACACTCTTCATATTTACAAGCCAAAATATATAATAATCAATAAAAAAAGCCCAACCAACAAAAAAACCCTGGGGCACTGAGCAAGGCTTTACCCAACTTGTATCCCAGCACTGGCTACTGAGATGGTGCTGCAGAAATCTGGATTTCAGCTGTATTTCTGCACCCTCTCAGGGCCCAGCTCCCTTTTGGTTTCCTTACATGGGGAGTCAGCTGTGACACTGAGTGCAAAGGGATTCAGCATTTCAGTGCTGCTGGACCCTCAAGAGCCTGGCTGCACAGAATGGAAATGCATATTAAAGCCCAGTGTTACTCTCTGTGGTGTTCTCAATCACACATGCACAGCTGTTTTCTACTATGGATGTACTTGAGGACACACTGTGTCCATAGAATTGCAGCTAAAAGTATTCTTTTTGTCTTGAGGTCATTATGATAATCATAAATATGCCAGAATGAGATGCAACAGCGCCTCCACAAATAGTATTATTTTCACTTTTGACAGCAGAAGTACAGCCTAGCTTACACTGAGGTGTGTTTAACAAGGGGCATTCTGCTCAAGGTGAAAATACAGGTGGCAGTTTCATGCTTTGCAAATGGCTGTAGGGAAATCAGATGGGTGCTTGGAACATTTTTTCATCTTTTAACTTGCTCTTTGCCTTTGAAGTTCCAAGCCTAAGTTCCCATATTTATTAGGTTCCAAGAGGCCTTCAAAGTTTGAGCTCCACAGAAAGAGAAAATTATAGCTTCATCATTTTTCTCATTGCAGGTGTCCATCAGCTCATTTCACAATAAACCAGAACTGTAAGCAATGGCAGGAAAATTCAAAAGGCTTGGAGTAATACACAGGACATGGGGATCCAGGAACAGGGACTGTCTTTTCAGCCCTCTGAGCCCCTTCAGCAATTACAATTTTGTTGGATGTCTCAAAGACAGGGTACCCAGATTTCTATGAGTTTCTGCTTTTATTAGCCCAAAGGAAAACAGAGGATGTATAGAGCTCTGTGTTTGCATCTGACATTTTGAGATACACTCCCTGTTAGGAGTCCTGCAGGAAAGAAATAGTGATATAAACACACATGTGACTGTCTATACAGACACTCCTACAGAAATCAGTTTAAGTTAAAAATGGAATTTAGCTTGCATTAGCTTCAGCTAACACAGGTTCTGAGAAAGGATGAAAAAGCAGAAGCAGCAAACAAAATCTCTGGTATATCCTTTGCAGACCAAATATAAATTTAACTTTAGAAGTAAATTTGACCTAGAGCTCTTCCTTCCTTTATAAATTAAAAGAAAATATTTGACTAAACCACTCATGAATCTTTCTATGTTCAAAACCTGTGAGTTTGACATAAATTTATAGTTTAGAAGCTACCACACTGGTCTCATTTTAATCACTGGGTTCGGCTCCTCCTGATTTCAAGATGACTATTTTATCAAAAGCTTCTCTCCTAAAGGCTTATTCACAGGACATAAGCCCACTTCTTCTCATGGGCAGACTAATGCCTCCATAAGGAGCTGATGAGAAGTCCTACAGATGTACACCAAAACACAAGAAAACCTTATCTTTGTTTTGGACTATACAACCATGTTTGCAGGGAAAAAAAAAGCTCAGTGTCTCCTTCACTTCTCAGCTTTCCTTTCCATGTAAGTCAAAGTTACACTGGTTTCTGTCTAGTGGCAGCATGCTCACTTTCAAGATTAAATAGGTCTAACAGTATTTAAAAACACAACACTAGCCACTAGAGGATGTCTATCTGTGGCAGGAACGCCGGTGTCCTCCAAGACTTCAGCCTTTGTCCCTTAATTGTAGCAGGACTGGACCGAACTCTTCACTCTCCCATCCTAAATCGATGCTTTTTTCAGACTACTGTTCAGCATATTTCAGTTCTGCATCACTCCCAGATCACAGACCCAGTATCCCAATGTCATATAAATAAACACACAGTGCCCCTTTCATGCCAGTTCTACATTAATCTCAACAGATCAGCAGTGCAGACTGTGTTCAGCCACACTGCCTTCAAGAACTCATTCCAGCACCTCTGTATGTGGGGAAGTGGTGCCAAGGAAATCTGGGAGAGGGTTTTGCTCTTACCAGTAGAACCTGTTTGGTGTAACTCCCTCATGAAGAAGCAGCCATCTTCTGCCAAACTCCACGGAACTGAATAACTGTGGACAAAAACAAAGAGTCATGAATCACAGTAAAACACAAAGATACCAGAGAAATTAACCTGAAAAACCCTCTACCACTTCTGAAATAGTGACTTGGACTTTTATTCATCCCAGTCTAATAGGAGCACATCTGGGGCAGCTGAAACATGTCTGTGGTGCCTTTTATTGGCATAGAGAATACTCAGATGTGTGATATGGGACACAAGTGGTATTACCTGAGGGATCACTTTCTGGGCAAACCCAGCAACCTGCCCTGAATGAAAATTCATCATCCTGTTGCCTTCCTCAGTATTATGTCAGAAGGACTTTGTCTTTCCATTAGCAGTGCCATCCCTAAGAAGCTTTGTCAATCTGGCATCAAAAAATGTTCTAACATGTCTAGACTTCCCTTGCAGGACTGGATGAGTTTAAACAGCACAAGTTACTTCTTCCAAGGAAATCCATGATTCTCCCTCTGCTCTTGTCCTTCTCCTGCCAATGACATGACACCTTCTCCTCATCTGGTTACACAAACAATATCCAAATACATCAATCATTTCAGAAAATCTTTCCATGATAAATACCAAACCAGCCTGAGAAAGGTCAGCAAAAAGGCACGTTAGAGGTATTATAAATCTTCTGATATGTCTTTATGGAATGATACACAAATGTTACTATTACAGAGCTCTTACAAACAGCTGCTCTCCATAAGTGCTGCCATCAAGGAATTCTTCAGAAGGCCAGTAGAGGGAAGGATCACTTGGGTTCTGTTATTTCTTTTGATTAATTTAGCTTCAAATTGATCATGTGGAAGGATTGAGAGGCAGTCAGCCCCATGTTTTTCTTGCAGATTCATCTGTTTCCCCTCCTTTCTTTTCCTGTTAGACTTGGTCAGTCCCCTTTTCTGGCAAGGCAGATGTTGGACATTGTTTTTTGAACTATTATCTCCCTTTTCATGATATCTCTTAAGGGATTTTACATAAAATGCTGATGATCTGAATTTTTATGCACAAACCACGGCAATTTTTTTTGGAACATGAAGTGGAAATGGGTAGGAAAGAGAAAGATGGATGTGAGAATAACTGCGATGAAAAAATGATGATTTAGAAGCTCTGCATTCATCAAAAAGATGATTTGAATGTATTTTAAGAATTATGAGACTGGGATGTGAAAAATTTTTGAGGTCTACTTATTTGGATATTGATTCCAAATGCAAAACCCAATATCCCTCACCTTCCCTATGGTAAAACTTGTAAGAACATGGAGAAACTAATTAAATGAGCTTTTTAGTAAACAGTAGACTGGCATGTATTAAAATTTACTTTGAAATATTAAAGCAAAAAATTTGCCTCTTTCATCTCCCTTTCTCTTGAACACTGTCAAAGAAGAGAGAGGGAAGAAGACGGAGGGGACAGAAGATAACAAGAGTAAGAAGAGGGAGAAACAGTTTAGCTCTGTGGCTAGAAGTGCATCCAATTTCAAACCTTCAGTGAGTCTGCTATTTTTCCTTAAGTAAAAGATTATAGATACATTTTTATTTGAAACTTTAAGAAGCCCTAACTGTAACAAAGGAAAACTTTTCTTTTTGGAAATTAAAGAAAATCTTTTGGAACATTGAACAACCACTTTTTGAAGTGATTTAAGGTCATCTATTCAAGAACTTTACCATTACAGGAAGCATTTTCCCTCCTTCACACTCAAAATCCATTTCCAGACTGTTTTTATAATTGCAGCAAGAAATAAAAAACATGATAACAATAAGCTATTGCTATTACCTATCATCTCTCTGATGTCAATGTTTTTCTTTTCATGGCAAAGCAGTTTCTCCTGTGCCAAGTGCTGTCTTTTGCATACAGTAATTTAAGTTTCAATAAAGCTCATATGATCCTTTAATTAAGAAGAGGGAGCAATCCAAACTCAGCAAACACCTCTGTATTTCCAGACCAGTGATAAACAGGATGCAATCTCTCCAGGGACAATTGATGCTCCCATGGCTGCAGTCATCACACTGAATCTTGTTTTCCCACTTTTGTATCTCTTACCCTTATCCCTCTCTGGTTTCCCTGAGCACAACTTCCAGCTCTCTCTGAATTTGCTGGTGACAGTAACAGTAGTCAGAATTAATTAATTACAGGCTGCAAAAGCTTTCTCTGTGCTCGTGGAGCACCCTCCTCCATGCCTGCAGTCCCACTGCAGTGCCAGGTGCTTGACAGCCCCAGTGCCACAGCTTCCCTCTGCCTCTTCCAGCACAGCTCTGCCTCCAGAGGAGCCTTTACCTGGAGCATCTGTCAGCTTCCCCATCAGAGCAGGGGCTGTGATGCTGCACAGAGCCCAGACAGCACAGCTTTCTCCTAATCTGTGCTCTGAGGAAGATGTGATTCAGGCAAAAAAGTGGAGAAATGCAGGAGTTTCTAAGTCTGTTTCAAAGGTAGGAAATGGATACAGCAATACAGCAATTCTACTGTCAGGGCTGGACTCTTAAATTAGAAGCTGGTGCCCAGTGAGCTGGAGACAGCGGGTGAGAAAAGGCAACAGCTCTCAAAGGGAAATGCCAGCTCCCTGGGAGCCCATATCCAAAGCTCTCATTGTCTTTGATAAGACACTTTAATAACCAGACTTTAGAAGGTTTTTCATCCTCTGCCATTATCTCAGCACCAGCTTTGGCCTTTACTGACTCACAGCAGCACAAGCAGCAGTAATGTAGCTTTAGCAAAGGGGGAATTCCCCACCTTATATATGGCCACACCCTCTCCCCCCCAAAAAATTGCAGTAAAGATTTTTTACAGATTTTTTATTCCAAGTATCATTCATTTTTAAACCTAGTTTATTCAGTCAGACTGAAAAAAAAAAAAAAAAGAAGAAGTATTTGAAGGCTACGTTTTTATCAAGTATAGGTTATGATACAGCTGGGATTAGTTTTCCCCTTTTAGCAATTGTGGTGCTTGAATGGATATTTTTTAAACCCAGCATGGCATTTTGCTCTTGTTACAAAATCCCTGTCTCTCCTAGGACTCCTTGTGAAAGCCTTGTGCACGCAGTCCCTTCAAAGAGGACATTTTGTTTTCTTTGGCAAGGACTACTGTCTGATGACAATTTGCATTATTAGGCTGAAGTTAAAGTTCTCTGCTGCGCTTATTTTTCAAGCACAGATAGAAAAGTAACCTATTACAATTTTATTGTATGTTTTCATCTGAGGGCCAAGCTGACATTTCTGTTTTCACAGGGACAAAACTGTTATGAAGTTAATAGTTATGAAGAATACAAATCTTGTATTGATCTCTCAGATTTGACCCTTGTTCATCAGGGAATAATTCTCTTGCTCCTTCTCTTGTACATTTATTTTTCTGTTTAATAGGCAGATTTTGTAGCAGCCATTAAACAGTCTGGGTTTGCTTTGTTTTGCTTTTTTAAATCTTAATATTCTGTGAAGTAGAAACCTACCACTTACCTCATTTATATAAGAAAAAAGAAATGCAAAGGAAAAGAAAAGGCTGTTCTGAGGTTACAAATACCTCCTGAGGCTGAGCAGGGATTCAAACAAACCCTTTGAATGGAGAGGCAATTCCCCAGCCCCCTCCCAGCACACCACCACTGTCTCTGGGAGTAGAGAAAGATGACATCCAAAAACTGAACTATCTTATCCTTCTTTCCTTATCTACACCAGACATGATAAGATACTCCCCTTTCCTTTTTTTTGTTTTACAACTTATATGAGAAGTCCAAGAGCTGCTCATGCATTTCACAGGGATGGAGAAAGCTTCACCTTAAAATACTCTGGGACAGCCAGGTAACAGCAGGATACAGTTCCCATGTATTATTATTTTTCCCTTCTAACTTCTTGCTCTTTCCAATGCCAACTTCAGACTTGACTGATTTTTTCTTTTGCATTTCACAGTACAAAAAACCCAACTAAATTCTAAAAAATATAGAGAGAAAATATGATTTTTTTTTTCCCAAAATGTTCCACTAAGAATAACTGGAATTTATTTGACCCACCCATTCTGATATAATACCATCTGAAAGGTCATTATGCCAGTCAAGACCTACCATCACCCCTTCTGTTTTCAACAGATGACTTTTCCTAGCCAAAGCTGTAATGTGAGGAATGTCTTGTGCCTCCATCTTCACTTTAGTGCCTTTACAGATTGCTGCAGATAAAACTGACCCTGAGTGTCCATGATGTCTTCTCATTCAGCATTTACAATAATTGGATTAAATATTTGATACTGATGCTTCTCCACGTACAGATCTTGAATCATGGAGCAGTTCCATGTGCTTCCTAAGCTGATGAGGATATTACATTTTATACAATTATTTCATCTCATGCAAGAAAAAATATGCACATAGACATTCAAAACCTGGTTAAATAAAGAGTGATTTAAATTGCATGTTGGAAGCTACCTTAGGGAAATACTTTGAGAAAGATGGAAGTTCCTATTACTTTTCTTTTACTTAAGAAATTTCCTCTGAACAAGTTATAATGGAATACAGCACAAAGTCTGGGTTGACTGGGTTTACCAACTTGGGTCTAACATTCAAAAAGAAAAGGCTCTCTTTCTCTCACCTCCAGTTTCCATGCACTCTCAAATCATTCTCCCTGGATACAGATTAGACCAAAACAAATCAATCTACACTACATTATTGACCTAAAAAAACCAGATGCAACTGGAAAACTAGCTCAGAACAGCTTTGAAAGCACTGGGTTTGATTCAAATTCACCTCTAATTCCTTGAAAAGGTTTCTACTAGCCAGTGCTCCTGGTACTTTCTTCACATATGCTGACTTCTTGACTCTAACCCTTCCTTGTGTTTCTGTGAGATGATTAAAACTAATGCTATTCATGCTGTTCCCCCCTCACCCCTTCACACACCATTTATTCACATACAAAAATCCTCAAAACACCAGTGCACCTTAGCCACAGATTTTAAAATGGTGAACCAGATAAATATTTTGGCAGATCTTCCTTTTCCTCAAATTTCAAATTCACTAGAGAATGCAACATCCCAAAAGCAGTTTAGATTTAACTAAAAATGCAACAGAGTCCAGGATAAAGACAAAGTTTTCTGAAGATGCAACAACACAATTTCAAATACATGCAAGCATGTCCTTCTTCTTCTTCTTCTTCTTCTTCTTCTCATTCATTTATGCAAAATAAGTTTATTGCTGATAAATTGTACTTTACCACTACTACAAATGCAGGTGCATTTGAAGAAATTCTAGTCTTCTACAAGGTTTCACTCATCATTCCCATTGTTCATAAGAGCATTTTTCAAGTATTATTAAACTCTGAAAGACCATATTTTTAACTGATCTGAAATCTCAGGAAAGCAATGAACAGTAGGGAAGGCACGTGGATTCCTGCAATTTGGTGATGTACTTCTCCAATTTAAATCTCTCTTGCATTTATTTTGCTCTCTATGCAGTCTGCAGAAAAAGAGGGGTTAGTGCATCAGAGGAAGACCTCAGGTTGAACATGTTTATACAGGCATATACAATAGTCCTTTATGGTCTTTCACACCCCTTTTCTCCTGACTCTATCTGTTGGATGAAAAATTATCATGGTGGGAAAGAAGTTTCCTCAGTGGCGAAAGAAACATCTCCAAACAGGAATGGAATGGAATGAACAGGGACTTGGATGGACACATGTTCCCAACATGCATCCAGTGCAGCTTACCTGGGTGTCTAACAAAGTCAATTACATTTAAAGAAATTGCTGCACAGGGCATCTCTTCTTCAGAGCTGCCAGCTGTTGGGAGGTGTGCTGCTCTTCCCTGAATCAGATTATGGACCAGGCTCTTCTCCTCTAACACTGCACTTAACAGAACAGTAAGTTTTGTATAAAAAAAGAATGTGAAATCATGCATGGTATTTCATTCCTAAAATAAAGCATGCAGAAATGGGCTACAGGGATGATACTCATTTACTTCGCTGATCTCTGATCTATTTGTAAGTTCCACTGTTAAGAAGCTTAAATATCCTTGAAGCAATGAAGTTCACAAGATGCTGCACAGACTTTGAACATTTTAAGTTGCAGGCAATGCATTAATCATGCAGCATCAATAAGGTTACCCAATAATTGGTGTTTATTGAATGCTGATGGAAACACATCAGAGTGATAAAGCTGTCAGATACCTGTTTCACAGCCCATTCCAACAGCAGTGATGTCTGCAGCTGCTTTTGCTGATGGACCACAGGCTGCTGCCATGCAGAGTTGTTAGGTATGGTCATAAGACAGCAACTGCTTTGGTGAATGTTCAGCAGATCAAAGCACCCTGAGGATGACCCTCAGCTTTCTTCCTACCTATCCCTCAATAACTCCTCACACATTGTCAGCTATGAGCCACATCAGCCAATACTCTGGTTTTGTGGCAGCTTGCAAGCAACTGCATTAGGATGATGTCCCCAGTTCATTCAAATCACAAGCTACAACAGCGACAGGAAACATATTTTTTACCAGGAGGTATTTAAAGGACTCTGACTTGGCATATATATTTTAAAGACAGAAGGAGCCTCTAACATCATCAGTGTGTTCCCCTCCTAACAGATGCTGCAGCATCTCTACCAGTAATTCAAGCAGTAGAGAGAATTATTCAGGCCAACAACTGATGGCTGAATCAGTATTGTATCATTTGGAAAGACACCCAATCTCAAGTCCAAGGGATGATGAATTTACCACTCCACTTGGTACGTTGTCCTCAAGGTTAATTCCCTTCTCCACTAAAAAATACTATCTCTGCTACAGATAACAGGGTACCCAGCACCTGCTTTCTGCTGTGTTGTAAATTTACTCTGTAGATTCATAATTGCTTAGATAACTGCAAAAAATAAGCACATTTTTGTTTAAAAAATGTATTGTATTTGAATGAGAACAGAAGATGAAAGGCTTACTACAGCAGAATTTAGAGCAAAGTGTCAGAATTTTCATGCACAGCTTTAAATTTAGGAATAAATTATTGTTCATCATTTGCATTATATTAAAACCTATGGCTTCAAGTGAATGTAGTGTTGACAGACACTTTGTATAATGAGAAACTGGAGACATTTTGGAGATTACACTCAACCAAATGACAGAAAGAGAAGACAGAGGTTAGTCACGTACAGAAAAGTAACAGGAGTTGCTCAACACCACAGAGATCAGTACACATCCAGTGATATGGGGTGTCTCTTCTATTCCTAATCCACTGAACCATCCAACTCTGATGGAAAGGAAAAAGTAATTTTATTTTATTTTTTTTTATGTAAGTAGGGAAAGTGGATTTGTATAGAACATCTTGCAGAGAAACAACAGATCTACCCTTAACTAAAAGATTGTATCCAAGGATCCCAAACCAGAAAAAGAACAAGCTCTCTAAGGCTACAGAGAGCTGATCTTTATACAGATGGATAAGCAAGGACATATTGATTTGCCTAAAGATGAGTGAGTCAGTGGTAAAGAGCACAGTGATTACTACTTGAAAATCTTTCCTTCTGTTTCACTGATCACATTCCTGGCCCAGAAATCTATCTTCCACTGGGCTCTGCTGGTTGATTTTTGACTTTTCCCTTTTTATTATTAGAGTAGGAAACAACATTAGAGATTCCTATCACTTTTAATTCCATTCTTTATTTTAAATTGTTACCCCAGCACATTATGCTCAGTGAGGTCTGTAAAAGACTGATGGGTACTCTAGGAAACTATATTTTTCAACACACTCTCTACACTGGCTTATGGCCAATTTAAAAGGAAAGTTAAAAAAAAATTAAGACAATACAATCTGGCACCATTACTCTTCTTTGGATGTGCCTTCCTTGTTTATTTTCAGATTGCTGGCTGCCACAAAACACTTATCAGTTTGCCTAGGGTTAGCAAAGGGTATGTGCAAAGGGCTGTGTGCAGGATGTGTTATCACACATGATGCCTAACAGGTGTCTGTGCTTCGAGCCCTCACACAGTGCCCAGCACAAATGAGGGCATTTCTCTGCATTGCTTTCTTAAAAACACCCACATGGAAGGGCTTAAAAACAGCCACCAGCATTCACAAGGCCTTCCTGAGGAAGGCCCCATGCATCCCTGGCACAAGTGCTGGTAACCCAGAAGAGTTATCTAAGTTATCTAAGATCAAGCAAAAAGTGCAAAACCTGGGGAAAACAACTTTTAACGTGGGAATTACTTGTTACTTTTTCCATCTTCAACAATGTGCATCAAAGAGATTCAAGTCTGCTGGAAAACTGGCTTGGATTATTAGGTGCCCCAAATTTTAACACAGAGAGTGTGGAATGTTGCAGGAATAATGCCACAGGGGAAGGGGGAGTTATTCACACAGACCAAAGTTAGCTTTATGCAAACTAGTTCCCTGCTTGTGTCCACAGTCTGTCAAAAGAGATAGGCTTTTCCAGAGGATGATTCAAAGTGGCTAATGCTTACCACTCTAGAGAAGCTTCTTTCCTCTCCATTAATTTTAGATGGGATTAGCCTCCCTCAGCTAACATTAGCCCAAGTGAACAGTCCTCTAAATTGTTGTCACCACTGCTGTCAGCAGTGTAGGGAAAAAAAAACAAAAAAAAACACACAAAAAGGAGGTCATTTGATGGCAGTAGCTTTTGCAGGGGTTTTGCTGTTTTTTTTTTGTTTGGTTGGTTGGTTTGTTTGTTTGTGGTTTTGTTATTGTTTTGTTTGGTTGGTTGGTTGTTTTGGGGTTTTTTTTTGCCTTTCTTTTTTTCCTATGATGCAATTTCTGAGAAAATTAATCTGGATTTTATTCTCCTTTCTCTGATCTAAGTAAGAAATGACTGTTACCATTGAAATTGAGAGTGTGTAAATAGAAAAAAAAAATAATTTATGTTGAAAGAAACCTGGAGGTTCTGGATGTTACCCTTTTCCAAGCAGATTCACTCTCAAAAGATTCTAAGGCAATGAAATAAAAGGTTTTAAAATTACAGAGTGTAATCAGAATAGCCCATCACATCTTGAAGAGAATACTGGCTGCATCTATGGCAGATACTCTACTGTCAGACACAAGTAATAGACCAAAACACATGGATAGATGGGGCTGAAGCACTTTTAAGTGTTGGCCTGCTCTCTCACAGACATCCTGTGGCCATATGAATCTCTATCTCTTCTCTAAGTGGTTTCTCTGTCATCCCAGATATAAGAATACCTTTCTCTTCCACTTACATGCATGAGGAGTGGACATCCTTTAATGCAGGAAAATGAAGAAGATGATATGGTTTGATGTCAGAAGATATTGTTGTCTCAAAAGAATCAGAATCCTGATTTGCCAAACTTCATCACTTTAAAAACACAGATGAGTATCAGTCCCTAACATTCATCTTCAGCATGATACACACAGCAAATAAAGGAAGGCAGATGGAAAAGACCAAAGACATTTGGAAAAGACCAAAATGAATAAAGAAAGTAAAAAAAACCCAAAACATAAACCTCTTCATTTACTAGTGCTATGTTGACAGAGCTCCTTTAATTTGGGGTGCCTCACTTTTCAAGAGTTACTTTAAAACGAGAGCGGAGAAGCAACAACAATAACTCCATTTTAAACCTGCTTTTCAGCCTCTGTTGCTGCCTTCCAGCACTTGAGTGCCTCTGTGCATTTATTCCTGAGCTGGGCAATTACGACTCTGCATTTTGCTTGTCTGACTTGTGTTTCCCAATTTCACCTTTATTTCATCTCCCCAAATAGCTCTGTTATTCCTGGCTGATTACTAACCACTCCTCTGTGTGCCTGGCCCATCTGAATAGCAGAAGATGTCTCCACATGAACTAGAGGCTCTTATATTCCACGGTCTGATTACACAGCAAACCACTTTTGGAGACTACACAGTAATACATAAGTAATATTCCCATAAAATGCAGCCCCTCATTCTACAAGCAAGCTGATTAAACCCGTGAGAGCTTACATGTACAAGACCTCCAAAAAGCCTTTGCCTCACAAGCACTGCTTTACTGGGTTTGGAGTTTCCTTCTGATTTGTAACTCCTTTATGCAGAAAATGGAGAAGCGTGCAGTAGTTCTGCAATTATGTGGCAAGAATCAGCCAAGTAACAACTGTACTTTCAGCCAGAACAATTAATGCAATCATGAAGCAATTAGAGCAGGCAGCAGATGGTTTGCTGCTCTTTTTTTTTTATTTTTTATTTTTTTTCTCAAGACTGGCAGGAAAAAGCCATGTCTAAATTAGGGACTGGTCTGTCAGCAGTGGTAATTCAAGTCCACTGCCCAAGGCAGAGACATGGGAGAAAGATATGTGAACAAAAGCAACCCAGCCACTGAAGCTTAACGAGTTATCGTCCATCAGCTGAACCCCAGTAATTAACCACATTCACTCACAATCAACGCCCAAGAAACTGGGACATAAAATTACTTCAGTTAAAACAGATTTCCCTGCTTTTGAGTATATATCCTATTCAAACAAACAAGAAAAGATCTTATCATAGTAATAGACTAAGTGGGCTGTGAAGAGATTGAGGGATGATTCTGTGTGACCCATTTACTGTTTATTACAACAGAGCAATGAGAGGCATCCACTAATGGTGGCTTTGCCCTCATCGATCCTCTGTTGGATGGACAGCTCCTGAGAACCAGAACAGTCCAGATCCAATGTGATTCCTGTCTCTCCAGCTCCAATGTGATTCCCGTCTCTCCACCTCTTGCTCTATTCACCACCTGATTTTCCCCATCCAATTTGCTGCAATGATAGGATGCAAATGGATGATAACAATCAAGTGTTTTGCTAGGATGTAAAAGTGTTTTCTAGTTGATTATCACCTCCCTCCTGTCAACAGCAAAATTAAATGACTGCACCAATCCTAGCTGGTCAAAATCCAATTTACTCTTCAAAGTCCCCATCAAGAAAACCCTCACAGCCTCTTCAGTCAGTGGCATCAATGTTAGTGGCATCAAAATGTAAATTCCCTACCATGCAGATGTATTTCCCTTGCCTCCTTGGGTGACTCAAGTCCTTATGCACACAGTGCCTGGAATCCAAGGAGTAATGGATTCTCTTCCTTTAAATACGGCCTTAGCACAAGATCAGGAAATAGCTAACAGCAGTGTCATTTGCTGCAAAGCACCCCTCAGCTCCCATTGCAATTATCTAAATACCTGCAGGATTTCTTAATTACTCTGAGAAAATTCTGCCTTTGGATACACAAGCATGAAACCAAAGGGAGTCATTTACACTTAGCCATAGGCTGAACTTGACCCTTAGTTCGAGTTACCTTTAATTTAGTCCAAGCTGATTAATACTCTTTGCCTGCTAGTTACCCTCTACAGTTCTTGGGCAAAGCTTGTTGAAGTCAGAAAATTTATCCATTAGGCTTTAAAGTAGAAACCAGGGCTGACTCATACCCATTCAGTATACTTTCAAATTTCTATTTTAGAGTTAATTGGTACAGATCTACAGACTTTGTGCTACCTGATTTTTGCCTTGCAACAACAGAATTGAATTACCAACAGTTATTCCATTTGCTAATCAATTCCATAACCAAGAAAACTTTATAATACAGCCTACATCCTTTCTCCCGAAACACCTCACACACACAACTCCAACACCAACCCCATAAATTCATGTTAACACACAAAGGGACCCTTTGTTCTTATATCCAGATTGTCTTTTGGGATTCTGTGGAAGAGTGGGCATTTCCTATGAAATAGTGATGATAGACTTCTTGGTAGCCATCAATCATCAATTAAATATGCCTTAGCTGTATGGTCTCTAATTCAGAATTATTTCCTGACCAGAATGAATATCCTAGCGATTGAAATGAATTTTCTACTATATCCTACTTGACAAAGCTCCCACTGAAAGTTTCATTGATCTTCATGTAATAAATTTCCTGTTATTAAACACAGTAACTTTCATTCCAATGGTCCTAAAAAGACATCAGAGACCAGATTCTGTTCTGTTTTGTATCAGTCCAGAGAACTCAACAGTCACAAGGGAAAGGAAGCATTTTGGCCTTGTCTAACTACATCTTGAACACAGACATAATTTAATCTGCACATTCCTCTGAGCAGAGTATAACCATAGTACACTTTACAAAATGCTGTGGGAGGGGGTGAGTGAAGAGTATTGCACTGTACAGAAATAATTAGGAGGCAAGATGCATTTTTCAGTTGCAAAGAGTACTAAGCTACAGTCCTGGAATGATTCTGGTTTTGAGTGTAAAGTGAAGGAAGAAAATATTCCAAAAATTTCAATATGATTATTTTGAGACCTTAGTTTCCTTATTTTTTTCCTTTGTTTTCCTCAGATTTACAGTAAGAATAACAACAAGCCTAATTTATGCAAAATGATAATTGGTAGTTTAATTATTTTATAATTAATTTAACTACACAGAAAACATCACAGATTTCAAATTTTATGTTGATCCTCACATTAATGTATAACCGGAACAATTCAGACATCAGCTTATTGATTATAGTTTCTATTCTCAGAGATTCATCATACACAAAACAAAAAGGAGAACACTAAATTATTTTGTGTTAAAGCCTGTATGCTAAATATCAAGATATTTTACTCTTCTACCCTTCCTGGGAGCTCAACAAACTCTTCTGATATTTTTCCAGTTCTATTCAAAAAACTTGAAAACGTCAGGATTTGAAATGTGCAATTCTCTGAGCAGTTTGCTCCAAAGGCTTGTTACTTTACATCTGAGTTTATGTGCCATTGACTCCTAACCATCAATTTTTGTTAGAAGTTTTCATCACTAAATTGAAAGGGTTTGTCCTATGATTTGTCTTCCCCACTGAAATATTTATTCACAACAATACAGTTTTCCTTCAATATGCTTTTTGTTGAACTAAACAGATTGAGGTTTATCAAGTCCTTCACTGTAACAAAACTGACTTGTACTGATGTGTCTGATTTTCAAAAAAATTCCAACAATAAGTTCTCCACAAAAAACGTCCTGTGTTGTTGTGTTAGGCTGGGCAGCAAAAAATGAAGGCAAATCTCACAGCATATTTATCTGGCTGATGGATTACCCATATTGAGGGAACTGGACTTCAAAGGAAATTGATTCACTGCTACTTTTTCCTCTTAGAAAATAAAAAACTACTTGAAAATATGCCAACCACAGAGGAACAAGGAGTGTCTTATACTGTTCTTGGAGCTGATACTAAGCTGGAGGAAAAGAATTGTCGAATAAGAGGCCAAAAGCCTCATTAGAGGTTTGTGAAGGATCCTAGCTGTCTTCTCTGCTCACTGCCTGTCACACAATATTGCCAAAAGGATGGATGAATCAACACAGACTGCCAGATCAGTAATAGAGGGCCAGGCCCCAGGAACACAGCAGATGCCCACGTCCTTTACTTTGACCTTTACACTGAGGCTCGGTCAATGTTTTCTGCTTGGAAATACCAAACTGGTATTTCCAAAGGTATCACCCCGCCAAAGACTGCCCTGAAAGCTCTGCAGCAGTGGCACAGAGAGGTGGGGAAGCTCTGAGTGAGCAAACCCACAACTCTTACCTTCTGATCTTGGCTGTAGGCTAAGATCCAATCCTCCTGTTTGGGGTGGAAGAGCAGACTGTGGATGTAGAAGTTCAGACGGTATTTTTGATAGGTGGCTCCTTCATCAGAACTGATTAATAAGCTGCTTTCAACTTCTGGATCAGTCAGCAGCATAATCTATATGGAAGGGAGAGATGAAAATACAGTGGTTAAGAGGAGTCAGATGGAAAACTAAGCAAGCAGCTAGAAACTTCAGAGAAGCTTATTAGATATGACTGTTACAAAATGCTTCAGTGTAATGTCAAATCTACTGTAGCTGATGTTTCAGTAATGAAAACAGTATGTTTCAGCTATGTATATAAACACATATCATAACATCAAATAGGCAGAATGACTTTACCACTAGTTAAACCAGACCTACGTGAAGCTGTGCTTAGCTTACTTGAAAAATTAAACTTGAAATTTCTAACACTAGAGCACAGAAGTTATCTGGCAGGCACACTGGGCTGCTAGGGTTTTCAAGAATGATCTACTGGAGTGACAGACAAAAAGTTAGCTGCTAAGAAAAGAAACCCAAAACACAGAGAGAGGAGAGAGACTGATCTCTAATGGTGGGTTTTGTTAGATTCTGGCAGAAATTTCAGAGAAGGCAGTTTCACTGCCTAAAATATTGTAACCTGGCTGTCTGCAACAAGCAGTCGTGCTTTGGCACGAGAACACATTTGATAATGTGCTGGGTTCTTTCCACCTCCAGTTTCTACTGTGCTGTGAATTATAGATTTGGTAGTGTGTCAAAAATAATTTCTGCATAGTAAATTTGCTTTCTAGCTTTGTCCAGGAGCATTAGTATAGAAGTGACAAAAGATCCATGGCTTGGAGTTGTAGTAGCTACTTCACACCATTAGCTGTGGTATTAATTGGTCTGCAATGCTGATGAATCAGTGGCAATAATGAGTTACTCCTCTCATGTGTCTCTGCACGAGAGAATATATGGGTCTGAGCAGTAAAAAGAGATTGTTCCAGTATTTCAGCAAGCAACAGAGTAATACCCCTCAGGAATGGGAATGAGGCATCATGACTGAAAAACATGAAAAGTTTTAAAGACTATTTACCTTGGAAAGGTATTAAAGGCTTGACTCATTAGCATTTTTATTTTATTTTTTCTAAGTTGCTTTGCAAATGGAAAACACTGATCTGTTTCTAGACAAGACTGAAATGAAAATATCCACACCTGGCATTTCTCAGAACAAATTCCTGTCTGGGTCTGAGTACTGCAAAAATCACACACTCCATTTCCTTCTCTTCTTTCATTTAGGCAGGCAGAGTCAGACACAACTTAACTTGCTACCCAGGAATTATAAGGAAGCATAGCATCTGGTGTCTGTGAGACAGCAGCTGCTAAAGAACTATTGTATGTGAAGGTGTAAATACACATATTATCTACACAGAATACGTCCTTCATTATCGAGCAGCTGCCAAATCTTATTTCTGTCTCTAGAAACCTCCTTGGTAGTATAACAACTTGGCCTCTGACCTAGAAGCTTGGGGTTCTGCAAAACCCCTAAACTTTCAGATCTTGAATAATCTCAGACCAGTCACACAACCCCACTATATCTCTAACATAAAACAGGGTAATGTTTCCATTGAAGCATAAAGGTAGAATTTCCTATTATATCCAATTTACTTTAGAAATTAGTAACTAAAATGTGCATTCTTAAACATTTTTATTTTCATTTAACACTTTCAAATATTCCAAGCATATAATTAATGTGATTTCTAAACTAAAGATTGATAAATTATATAAGTTGCACAGAAAGGACTAATAATCAAGCTATCAATATATATAAATATAAGATACTGTCACTAAATAGCCTATATCCAGCTTCTGAAGCCAAAATTTGTGATGTTACTTTTTCTTATCACACTAATTTCTGGGACCTGGTTCCTCTGTTTAACGTTTATTGATTTGGCACTGTGATTCAAGCATTATGATTTCCCTGTTTTTATTACTTCCTTCTTGAGTGGATTTTGTTTATGTTGGTATTTGGAAATATCACAGCACAGCATTAATTTGGACTAGAGCAACTAGAGCAGAAATAAGCACAAATCAATGGGCTTGATCTGAGCTCCCTGAAGTTAATAAGAGTCTTGTCACTGCCTTTGGATTGTGCCTCTAAGGCAAGTTGTTAATCAAGATCCACTCTAGTCTCACATTCCTTCTACCTGGGCAAGGAACTCATCTGACCTCATCACTGTCACATCCAAGCACATCACTGCCTTGACACATCGGCTGTCAGGCCACTCCTCTGAAGTGTGAAAGTGATCTTTTCTGCATTTCTTAAAAAAGGAATGGAGGGAGAAACTGTAGAGGCACTGAAGCACCTAATACTTCACCCAATCAATAAATGTTAAGTGCCTAAACAGACTTTCAAACACTGTTAATCTGCTAACTACCACCCTGGGCTATTAGCACTTTGTTTTCAGGACTCTCTGGTCTCCAAAAGCCTTGGCTTTGCCTTGTGATAACCAGCCATCCTACAGGTAAAAGTGCTTCAGGACACACCAGTTTTGTTTCATATGCCAACAGCACCTCAGATGTGGCAGAACTGTTCGGAACTGAGGTGAATTTAAGTGAGGGCACACAGAGGGTGGGAGATAGGGCAGGGAGTTGATGGATGACTCTATCCACCATTCAGATTGCTAACTATGAGACCAGCTTTCAGCATTATCTGGTCCACCGTTGTACCTTGTACTGCTAATCACTCTGCTCGCTTGTCATAAAGCGAAACAAGTTAAAGCCAGTCACCGCTGGCATCGCAGCCGCAGCACCATGTCTTTTATGAGATAAGAAAAGCAAATTTCATTACAACATATCTGTGTGCAAAGAATCAGTTACAAGCCCAAAAGATAGCATTTATTGGATAATCAGAATAAGTTGATACCTGCATGAAAAGTAAGTCAAAACAAGAGGGAAAGGCTGTGTGTATTTATATAAAACTTTTAGAAGTGTGTGTCTGAAATTAGCCCTCCAAAATTTTGGGGAAACGTCCGTATCAAGTCCTTGTGTTCTGACTCAGGCCACAGCAATTTCAGAGCACAGGAAAGGCACTCCTTTTCAAGGAAACTAAACCAGAACATCCCCTGCCCATGGCAGAGGGCTGGAAGTAAGTGGTCTTTTAGGTCTCTTCCAACACAAACCATTCAATGACTGTGACACACCTCAGGAGTGCATCAACCAACCACTGTTTTGGGTGTTCAGATCACAGGACCATGTTAGCACTGTTCTGAAGTCAGACCCTCCACCTCCAAAACGCCAACAGTGCAGATGTCATCTCAACATCAACCATTTCATTCTACAAACACCCTTTCACTGAGCTGCACTACATGCTAATGTAGTTGCAGTCACATCAGTTTAGTTTATTGCCTAAGTTGCCTGGAATATAAATGAGAAAGGAGGGAAAGTACGATTAATTTTAATGCTTTTTTTGTTGCAGCATAGGAAATACAGAGTAAGTACTCTTTAGAATCTCCTTTTAAATAAATTAACCCAATTTATGCTTTGAGGTAGTCTATTACCCATTTATGCAGCTGCTTATACAGAAAGTACAACCGGACACAAACGTGTTGAACAAGAAAAGCATGAAAACCCAAACCAGAAATAATAACAAAAATTAATCTAAGTTTAAATGCTATAAACTTTAATATCTAAGAATACCTAAGATAAAGACATTACAAAGAATTTATTTTTTTCATTTTGGGCTTCACTGTAGAAAGCATGCTGAATTTCCTGAAATGTAAGCTGCTCCATCAAACATCATGCTCTGCTTTTATAGTGCCTGACACTGCATCTTATTGCTTTCCCAGCTAACACCATGTTTTTGGATGATGTTGATTCACAAAGAAATCAATATGATTTTTGCATATGAAAATCACACCTCAGATTTATCCAGGTCCTTAGAGCCTGTAGGGAAAGGCAACCTAGTTCATGAAGTCAAACAGGATTTTTGAGGCAAGTTTCCCTTGCCAAAGGATGTGAAATTGCCATGGGATAAAGGCTGGAAGACACTTCTAAGATCATCAAGTCCAACCATTAGTCTAACACTATCAAGTCCACTCCTAAATCGTGTCCCTAATCACCACATCCACACACTTTTCAAACACTTCCAGCAATGGTGACTCCACCACTTCCCTGGGCAACCTGTTCCAATGCTTGATCACCCTTTCAGTGAAGAAGTTTTTCCTAGTACATAATCTAAACTTCCTCTGGTGCAACTTGAGGCCATTTCCCCTCATCCTATTGCTTGTTACCTGAGAGGAATGACCTGCCCCCACCTACCTACACAACAAGAACATTATCAGCTTGGTTGGGCTGTTTGTAAAGACTTGGGCCCATATTTTCACACTGACAGTTTTTAAACTACCTCTGATTCCACCATTACAAAATTAAGTTATTAACACAGGAATAAGAAGAATCTGCATCTCACTTCCAGAAAAAGCCCTTTGCAGTGGGAGACCAACCTTAGAGTGCCTCTGGTCTGGTTTACTGCTGTCTTACATTAAATGAAAGTGAAGAGTGAGTAGGAGCAAAGACTACTTCAAGCAAAGCAAGAGTGATAACTCTCTGTTTAGATCAGTGTTCAGCAATGATCAGAATCTGCTTATTCACGCCAGGCAGAGCAAGCACACACTGCACTTCCTATTGCTCCAGATGGATGGGCTTTTTACCTCTGTAAAAAAAAAAGCCAATACAGTTGACACAGTCTTTTGCAACCAAATGCAAGGCATCCATTAATCATTTCCCTTCTAGGAAGGGAGAAACGTGATTTGATTTTCATAGAAATGACAAATGGAAACCAAACATAATTTATGGACCTTAAAACAGTCCACACTTTTTTCACCCCTTTTTCAGTGCTAACTCTGCTGATGGCATTGCCATTGACAATGACATGTATTATTGCTGTCATCACAAAGAAACACAGGAATTCTTAGCAAGGGGACTCTGATTTTGCTTCTAGAGATGGAACTGTGAGTCTTATAAATCTGCTGTGAATGCTAGATTTAGTGGCTTAGTAAAAAATGTCCAGAATTGCTCTCAGTCTTTTATTTTGGCCACTCACATCTCTACTTGGACCAGCTTTTTGCTGACACTTCTTAGGAAAGAGCATAGTGCAAGTGAAATAGAACAGCATGAAATCTATTTCATGGAGTCACATGTTTTTTCATTCACTTCTGAGGTACCAACAGATATCATCTGACCAGAAATGGGGATAAAATGCAAATCAGGTCAAATCCACTGAAAGAACCTTCACTTTCCTTACCTATCACAAGCTTCGAGCATAGACCCAACCCTGGTGACCCACAAAGAACAAGTAATAAAACACAGCAAAGAGGAAATCAGCAACAGAAACCAGAAATGTCCTACTCCTAACAAAAGCATTCCCTACTTAAATTCTCTAAAAAGCTTCATTTTTTCCAGTTTCGCTGTATGTCAGTTGCATAACTTAAGAGAGTTGTGGAGTTTGTTTTTTCACGTGGTGACTGATAGCAAGAGGATCAGTGCTGTGGAATCCCAAGATAATGAAATACCATTTCTGCCACTTTACATACCTCTTCTGAATTTGGATTGCCTTTCTTAAGTGAGTGTGTGAGTGTGCATGAGTGTGCAAGAATACAAGAGTGTGTGAGTGTGAAAGTTTTCATGTATAGCTGTGAAAGTGTGAGTAAAGAGAGGGTCTGGTCCTCCAGATTCAGCACTCCACACATGCATTCAAAGAAACGTGCTCTGCTTTTAATTAATTGAACTCATTCATTGTCTAAGCTTTCTTAAAACCTAGAATAAGACAGAAAGTGAAACAATCCAAAGGAAGGAACTGCTTTGGTCATGAAATGCTGAAATAAATGCAGTGCTACTGTAAAGTAAATTATACCTATTCCTTTTACAGGACTGAGTTGCTGGAAGCAGTACGTGTTTGCAAGAGCAAACAAATTGGAGACAAAATTATGAAAGAAATAACACAAGCATTTAATTGGATATTAATAGGGAAAGAGGAGACTGAGGCCTCCATTAAGTTTTAAAGATCTTTCCTCGTGGGCTAACATCAGCTGCTGTAGAAATGTGCACATGAATAATGCCACTAAAATTTGGCCCAAGTTTCTGCTTCAGATACATTGGGTAACAGTATGAGCACCTAAATGAAAATATGGCATGAGCTAGAGCTGACAGTTTTGAAGCTGTCTCTAATGCCAGCTAAAAGACAAGGTTAGTTGCTGAGCAATTTCATTAAGACACCATTAAAATAATACACCAATAATTCAATTGAGGCACTGTGGAGTATTTCATTGCCAGAAGTTCTTGTTAGCTCAGAAAGCGCAGCAATTTTGTAAGGAAAGAAAAGACTTCAGTGACAGAATTACACTTCTAACACTGAAGAAAAGAAGAAGAATATTTCCTTTGAATGATGACCTGGATCAGAATGGTTGCAGAAGTAGAAATGACCTTTTTAACACAAGGAAAATGTCTGGAACAAGCTGTTTTGCAACTGTTATTCAGTGACTTAAGAAGAAAGAAGTTCTTATTCATATAACGACACAGAACCCAAACTCATTAAATCAGCTTGCACATTGCTGATATGGAGGGTAACATGCTTCAAGCCACCCCCAAAGAAAAACATAGTCATGATGACCAGACAGTGTAATTCAGACTCCAACTGAATAGTGGAAACTATCATCACTTCCCCCAAGAACCCACAGGAGGTCCATAACTGGTAGGATATGACCATCTTCCTCAAATCTTGGCCGTTTAAATGTAAAAGAAATGAAGTGGCGAAAGGTTCAGACAGTGAATTCATCTTGTTTGTACCCATGAAAGATTTAGTGCTCATTGAGTGGTAAGACAATCTCTTGTCATCAGAACACTAGATGGCAAAGGACTATCTTTTAAGAGAGAAAAATTACCATCTGCCAATATTTTTGAAAGCTGAGATTGCACAGTATTCCTAATAAAAGAATTGTTGAGAATTGCATTTGGCATCTTGATGAATGTTGTTTGACATAAAAAGCTGGCTAGTGGATGAAAAAAAAAAAAATCCACTTACCTGTTCTGTATTATTCAAGATGTTCATAACAGGCCAAAAGTGACTGCAGAATAAAGCAGCCATAAAAGCTGTATTTTTTATTATCTGTGGGAATAATCTGTGGTTGTTTTACTGGATAGAAAGAGTGAGTGCATGTATGAACAACAACTTAGAAATATTTTATGTGGTGGTCTGTACTATATATCACCAAAGCCTCAGGTGTAGGGTTGGGTCAGTGCCACAAAGACTCAAGAAAAGCAAACATGAGGCTGAGACACCTGTGCAGATGTGATTCAGCTGTTCTCTCCCTTAATCCTACTTGATATGAATGGGGGTACACAGAAAGTCCAGCGGCGCAGAGAAGAGATTTTTCCTAAGAGCAGCATCAAAAACAATCCTTCCTTCCTCTAAAGCAAACCTCTGAAAGCACCAGTGGGGTGGGAATGTTCCTGTTCCTGGGCACACAGACACTGCAATCATTGCTGGCTGTGCAGTGGGAATGTTCCTGTTCCTACTGAAATCCAAGAGAGGGCAGTGCACCCCCACAAGCTCTTTCCTCGGGATGTCCACCCAGGGGACAGGTTCCCACCTACAGCCTCCTCTCTCTGCAGCTGGGCTCTGGCAGAAACCCGGTTCTCAAAAGTGCCTCACCTTGGACCAGACCTGAATAGATTCAGCAACTTCTCTTTATCCATTAAAGATGAAGAAGCAGCAGCATCTCAGGGCTTTTGTGAGCTGCTGAGTCACTGCTTGTGGGCTGGGTTGTGCACAGAGAGAAACACCGACCTTCACCTTCTCAAGTCACAATCCCAGCAGCCAGGGTGAATTATCAAAATATATACTTTTGCTTCGAGGTAATAATTAATCAAAGGATGAAAAAAGATGAGATGGGGGAGAAAGGAGGCACTGAAGATTAGTGTCACTTTTTAAATCTCAGGTTTTTTAAGTCCAGCTTCCATTTCCATTAAGCCAGAATTAAATGAAATAAAAAGATTCTACGTTTTGTCCTTACCTGACTTAGTGCACCTAGTGTTTTAATGAGGACTGTAAAAAAGGACACAAGCTCTCCTTTGCGTCATCCTTACCAAAAAATAGAAATGCAATTCTAAAAACAATAAAGAAATCCTCTCATTAATATAACTTAGAGATTACTGCAGGATGTTTCTGAGTTACTTTTGCCTTATCTAGAACTATACAGTGATTTATAATTTAAATTATTTAATTTAGCTACATAAAGACATCTAAAGGTCATTTATTTCAAACTCCTCCTTCACACTGAGCCAGTTTCAAAGGTACAGATAAGTTCTCAGGACCTTGTCCTGTCAATATTTAAGTACCTTCAAGGATGGAGATTCCACAAACTCTTTGGGCCTATCCAATCTGATACTGTTTAGTTTTCATTCAGTGTTAGTTTTAAATACCTGGGGTTATGTCAGTTCTAGAATAAACAAAAACACCTTCAATTTTATATTCCTTTTATCTTAAAAGTCTATCTTAGCAAGAGCTTTGGAAGCTGGGAGAGCAGTATGAGCCCAAAACACCAAGGTTAGTTTCACCTGCTGGGATCCCATAGCAGTGCTGAAAATAGAACTCGTCAGGCTCAGCTCCTAATCACAGGCATAAACATGAGCTCTGGAGCAATCAGTTCTGGGGGAAGGAACATGAAAAGATTAAGCTTCTTGGTTTTTCAAATCTCCCTCAAATCAAATTCTAGATTTTTATCTCTTCATTCCACAGAATGGGTCTAATTTAGTAACCTGACACGAAATGAATATTTCTTTTTTCTGTTTCTTTATTATTACACTCTGCTTTCTCTTCCTTTACATTCCTTTACATAAAAAGCTTTATCACCACAACCAGCTTGAAAATATATTATTCAAAACTTAAGTAAAACACAGTAGAAACTTCCATACTGAAATAAAATCTAATCCATATCAATGACTGATTATTATGCTTTGAGAAGAAATAAAGAGACAAAGGCAAAAATACTCAGGAAATCTACAAGTACTATAGGCACTTTATTTTGGACAGTGCAATCTAATTTCAATTATTAATTATCCATTCTTTTGCAACAGATGTTCTGCATTGTACTGAACAGAGAAAAAAAAAATAAGCTGAGACATTCTTACAGTCTTACTTGCTTAGGGGAGAAAAAGATCCTCAGCTTTGTAGAATCATCTGGAATGAGCTGTGTTCATACATATTGCCCCTACTTTGTTCTGTTGCTCAGTAAGGCAGTCTTCTCACTAAAGAATCTCATGGGATTAATTAGTTAATCTTCACACCAACTTTGTGCTAGGGAAGTAAAGCGCACATATCAAGAGGGAAAATTACTTGGACAAACTCCACTAATCAATCAATGGCACAAAAAGAAAGAAGCCACTTGTGCTCTAAGTGTATTACAAACAATAGCATTTCCCAGCCCCAAATACCAGGCCCTAAGGGCTGTTAATCCTAATGAAAGCAGGAGGAAACTTTCAGCCTAGAAGTGTGGTAACCCAAGCAGAGTGACAAAAGGGGTAGGGAAAAGAGGGTCACCAAGGGAGCAATTTTTCCATGGAGGGTAAGTGATAAATGCACAATCCACATGATGAGCCCTGGCAGGGCTCCAACCCAAGCTGGATGGGTGGTGAGCTAGCTGGCCTGGTGGCAGGTGTCCTGGTCATGGCAGGGGTGTTGGAATGGGGTGATCATTACGGTCCCTTCCAACCCAAACCCTTCTAGGATCCCGTATGACAATTTTGCCAGCCTGGGCAGGTGGTCAAATTCACTGAACACTTGGTTCCACAGCCAATGGTTTCAAGCTATGCCACTTGCCTCAGGCTAGCCCTGGCACCTGTGTGACACTGTGCTGTTTAATATTTCAGGGTTCTTACTCTTGCCTATATTTTATAGCACACCCAAAGTGAAGAAACAAAGGGGAGGGAACATCAAAACCAAGCGCACCTCAGACTGGGCAGAGGTGGCCTGCTGGTCCCAAGGACATTAATATCCACACCTGCTCACCTCCATCTCTCTGCACATTGTTCTTATCCCTCCATTTCCTACAGATGTTCTCATATTGTTCCACCTAAAACCCACCAGCTGAAGCTGTTCAATGAACATGGCTGATTTTATCCAAAGTGCTTAAAAAAATCCATCAGTTCTCAGGTGGGCACTGTGCTTCCAGCAAGAAAAGTCCTCATAAACCCTCTGGAACCCAGCAATAAGTTTGAATAGAAGCTGCTTAAACCCAGGTAGGATTAGTAAGAAACTGCTAATTTTCCTTCATCTGTTTTCCCTTTACTGGCAAAATGCCTGTGATTGATTTCTGTGCAGCTGGTGGCACTGTACCTGTCTGAGGCAAATATCAGATCCTTCAGCATCTGCTGCTTTTGTGTTCTGAAAATGAGAATCTCAACCGAAAGTGCAACAAGACAGAAATCAGAGTATTCAGTTGCAATCCAAAATAAATGTTCTGGATGGTAGAAATAGGAGGAAAAGTAAAAGTACGGTTTTTCAGGATAATTATCAAAGTTTTGCAAAAAGAGTATCTTTTGACTTAGACTTATCATTTATTCTTGAAATTGTACAGAATCTATGTGAAATAAAATGAACACTTATACACAGCAAAAAAAGAGCAGGAAGTTTACTAAATTGTCTGCAATAATACGGGCTATTTTTCACATAGTGGAAGAATTTTTTTCCATTTACTTTGCTCACATGTTTTCTAAAGACTTAATATTTTAAAACTTAACTAACTGAAAAAGAAGAATCTGGTTTCAAAGAGTTGTTCATAAAAATCTCATTTCACATAGGATTTTTGTTTATCTTTTTGCTGGTTTTAGGGTAAGGAAAGGAGGTTATTAGTTACTGTTTACTCCTTAAAAGCTTTTCTATGGACATCTCAAATCTAGAAACTTTATTTTAACAATGATTTAAATTCTTTCCAATTTAAAACTGATTCAGCTGACAACCTTAGAAAATATATATATTATAAGACTCCCAACATATCGACGTAATCGTCAGAGTTGGCACAACAATTTCTCCACTGAGAAACAATTCTTTTCTCTTGGGACATGGCTATACAATCTAATGGTTCTTAGTGATATTTTCTTATTAGATTTAAATGGAATTGCTTTCAGGTAATTATCTACCAGCACACATCTACACAACAGATGATTGTAACAGCTGAGCATACATCACCGGATCAATATCAACTTTGTCATGGTACACCTGGTTCTGCTACTTCTTGATTTTTAGGCATGAAGACAGGAAAAAAAATGAGTACAGGGACTAGAATGGAATATGAATGAAGTCTCTTTCTTGCAGGTGTGAATCAGGTCAGTTTTCCTACCCTATGACAGCTGTGAAAACAAGCATGGACTCAGAGGAGAAAGCAGCAAACACAGCACAGAACCTTCTGACCTGGTCTGTTAATTTTCCACTTCTCACCATACAGCATAAGGTCTCTTCAGATTCATGGCACACAGCTCTTTCTACCAACAACCTGCTTCCAGGCTCTGAGTCATCTTTTACCAGGACATGTGCTCATACAGCTGGAAATTCTTCCTTACACAAGTAACTGTGCCTTTCCCAAACAGATGACATGACACTTTTTGTACCTTTTAATTCCAAAGCATGTGTCTATGTGTTAGCTTTGCTGGAGCTCCATGTTTTATTTCATTTTGGCTTCTTACATGCTAATTCTTGAATGTTCTCTAAAATTTCTACTTAGTTTAGTTTTAATTTTTCCCTCTGACTGTGAATAAAGCAAAGCTTCACTAATTATGTCTACAGCTAATTCTTTTTATGCACATTTATCTGATCTATTTCTCTCCAAAGCATTTTTTTGTATTAATGCATTAATTTTATAATCACTTCAAATTATGTTCCATGTTGCATGAACAATTGGGGAATTAGCATCTGCTTGCAAATTGTTAGCTTGGCTTTTCATTTTTGTTGTTGCAGTTGATGAACTCAAATTATCCATACTGAACGTGCCTGAAAAGAATTCCACCTCCAACAGTAAATAATTCTCTTTACTTTCTGTATTGGTTCTTGTTAAGGGAATTCAGTGTAGTTATGCAACAGAATAAAGCACTGTTTTTCCTTATCAGTTTTGGTGTAACAGTTGATGACTGTGTAGAATATCACCGTGTGACACAGTCTTTCACTGATGCTCCTAGGTAGCTACTGCGCTGAATTATTCAATTCTCCTATCAACGTCTGGTTAGCACAGTTCAGGCTCTCCAATGGAACCACAGTGCCACAGGCCACCCCTGACATCTAAGCAAGTTCAGTGCCAGCACTGAGCTCACATTAAGCAAGGGCAGTGTTGTTCAGCTGCCAGAGACCCAGTACGGATGTTTTTCACAGAGGTGACCTCCAGAGCTTATTCAGACACAGGGACATGGAAGCTGCCCTGGGTCACACCGAGATGTTGCAAGAGCACAATATTTATGAAGAAAGGATGCCCCATGCCTCATTTCCCTCCTTGCACATACCATGTGACATCCAAGGTGCATGGCAGTGTAAAAAGTAAAGTGCTCTTTTCTTTCACTACTCCAGCTTTCAGAGTTGTTGATGCTTCTCTTCCTCAACATCTCTTTTTCTCTCTTTCCATGCAATTTTCCTTCTTCTAAAATCAATGATTTCCCTCAAATTTTAAAATAAGCATGGCAAAAAGAGTATGATACATCAATCTGCTGAGATTTTGTTACTACCCCACCTTCAGCTCATGATCAAATCCACCTTTACAATGTCTAAAGGAAAGGACTGGCATCCTTGGTTTGTCTTCATATACCATCACAGCAGGCATGATCAATTAGCTCAATACACACAGAAAACCAATTTATAAAACAGAACCTCAGCTGGTGCAAAAGCCTACTGAAGTTAATAGTGCGAGATTAGAAGTTAATGGCATTATTAAGGGTTGAACCAACTGAAGCTTCACCTTTCTGTCTTCATCACTCAGTGCACAGTTTCACCAGTGAAATCCACTCTTTTCAAGAATGCTGGTTTTACAGACATACTACAGCAAGTTTTATGTTTCCATGTTATCATCTCCAAATAGAGCCTCCTTTAAGGCTGAGTGCACCTGTCTGTGAGATGCTGATGGAAACTTCAATCCATAACCCTCCTCAGCTTTTTAATAAGGTGACTAAAGCTTTCAGCAGCCACACAGTGGTGGAACTTGCAAGAAGGCTTTTTGCACAATAGACATTTTAGTTATTAAAAACAAACCAGGACAAAGCATCGCTGGATTTTTGTTGGAATATTGCTATAACAGAACTTATCTTTCTGCTTAAAATTGAGCATACAAGGAGAAGCATTAAAAACTACTCTAATTTTAGGGGTTTTTTTTAAAGGAATGAACGATGGTGGGTACTTTAAAGTGACCTTCCTAGCTGTGTAGGTGATCTTGCCAAATCAGAATCCTACTCATTATTAAACTAATTGCCAAAACTGCTCAGAAGCAATCCTCTAGTGAAGAGAGAGAGGAATCATACTTAGCAGCAGTTTTAGACTATAGAATTTATGGTATTTTTAGTGACTTGATGCCGTGGAGTCAAAGATCTGCTTCCATCCTTAGCAATGTTCTGTGAGAGCATGAACTGCCCTTTGTGTCATACTTCATGTCAGGTATTTGGGTGTCTGCTCACCAAACTTCAATGAATGTTTGAGAGACTGAGGCACTAACGACTTCAAGCAGTGCTATTACTCATGAGATGACAAAAGAAACTTGGACTAAGCCTGTAATGCTTTAATGGCTTCTCAGAGCTAGATGTTAAACCATTTGATAATTCACTCCTAATTATGGGGAGTATGGAAGCAATTTAACTCAATCAACTAGTTGGCTTCAAAGACAGAGTTGTATTTTCTTTATCAGAAGCCAGTGATCAGCATCAGCTTCAGCAGTGCTGATAACACATGCAACAATGGTTGTTGAGTGCCAATGACTGCTAATGAGAACTTGATCAATAGTATTTCTAATGATGCAATTCTGACTGTAATGGGGCTGCTTCTGATGAAAAGGAAAATAAGTTAGGAACAATCATATCCTCAGCCATGGAAAATTCCAGTGCTGCCCATTTCTTGCTATTCCACATGCTGCTTAATGTTCAGTAAGTATTTCTCCAGTTGTTTCTGCATGATCTAACCCCTCATTAAAGATTCCAAGGATCACAATGCTTAGGTGTTTATAGCTACTATGCAGTAGAACTCCTGAGTTACCTACTAATGGTCAGGTTTTTCTATTAATGTCTAGTGGATGCAAGTGGAGTGCAAAACTACCATTTTTTACCATTCAGGCAGTGTCTAACAGGATCATCCATTACCAGCACTTTCTCACACAACTTCCTGGAGGGTGCACTCCAGATACAGACAGGTATTAATGTCCAGGCCTGTCTGTTGCTCAGTGATACAGATGGGGCTGTTTGATTGGATGCTAACAGCACTACTTCTACATTTGCACTCAGCATCTCCAGCTTAAGCTTTCTCTCCAGCCACAATCACCTCACAAACAAAAACCAAATAATAGACCATTCTGGCCCCTGGGAAAATTATCCCCACTGCCACAGGGGGCAACTGCATAATACAGTGCAACTGATTTCTCTTTTGTGTAGAAGTTTAAACAGTTCCCTCAACATATAAGTTCAGGTGGCAGCTCATTTAATAAATAAAGAAACCAAGATGTGGATTGAAAGAACACACTCTGGAATCATTGCAGAGAAATCACACAACCATGGGAAAAAGTGGAGAGCTGAGGAAACAGATTCTAACAACTGTACTACAGAAAGGGTTTGGGTAAGTCAGAAGCTACAGAGGAGGACTGCATTTTGAAGTGAAATTTCAGAACTTTCTCAGTTAAGACAAATATACCAGAATTACATGCAGCGAAAAACGTTTCGCAACAAATATGGTTGGTATGAAAAACAGAGAGAACAGAGGTGGAGCCAGAGAACACTGTGAAGTCCCTGCTATTCTGGATTTTTGCTGTCATAGTCAGCTGGAGTCATAAAAGAGTCAGTTATATTTTGTTTGCGCACTGCAAGTATTAACAGCCCCAAAACACAGGGATCACACCAATGAAAGACACCAGTTTAATTTCACTGCATGTGTGGGGGTGAATGAAAAAACTGTATGTAATGAGAAGGCTAGAAAAGAAAAAACCTATGGCTATATAAGTCAATTCCCACAGGCAATAAAACTGTCTTATTTATTGTACATTAGGTTCCCATGTGTACATATTCCTCCTCACTCTCAGTCAGGCTTAAGCACCGTGAAATTTATCCCACTGTTGGAGTGAGCATGTGGACAGTTACTAGGCAGTAGTTAACATGCTAGAAATTGACAGCCCAAGGTGCTTGGCAGTCATTTGTTATGGAGACACAACCAGAAGCAGAAAACAATCAAGGGCTGGCAGTCAGAAAAAAACACAGAGGCGAAAAATCAAAAGTGTTTGAGGTCTTGGCAATGAATTCTAACCATAACCCCTGCTTATAAATATGTTATTAAGTCCAGTCATTACAGATAAATGGAGAATTCAAAACAAAAATGCATCCTTCTCTAGATGATGCACTAACCCTGCTAAAAGAATACTTTGGCTGTGAATAAGACCAAATCACACAGATTTCATGTTGAATTTTCTTCTCCCCTCAATCTACCAGCAGGAGAAACCTCCTCTTGAGGCCACGTTTGTTCCAGGGGAATAAAATCCTTGAGGATCCAGTAGCATACACTTAACATCCAGATGCCAGAAGAGGAAGAGAGGATAGATTGATATTGCCATGCCCATAAACTAAAAAATGTTCCTCCTGACTATAGTGGGTCATCAAATGGTGCTCAGGATTATGAGTGGTGTGATTTTGTAATAATTATTGAATGTGGTGAAGACATTCTTTTTCAAATAATTACTTAATCTTCTTGAGTCTCTCAAGGTATTTGCCACTCTCACTCAGCTGAACTGTCACTTTATAAAACAGAATTCACTGAATTAGAGCTAGGAACATGACAAATAGCAGACTTTGCTAGGACCTTTTATTGAAAAATAATTTGGAAAGTATTTCCTTAATAAGTTCTCATTATATTATTCTATTGTACCTGTTCCATCAAAAAAAAAAATGTCAGAGATGTCTTTTCCCTCATTTTCCCAAATTCTAATGGATAATGATGTACTCAATTGTTAACATTCAAAAGCAGGGAAATGATTAACATTTGTATAAATGATTTGTGAATTTTAGGGTTTTTTTACTTTAGAAATAATTGGCATCAAATTTACATCAATCTCATAATGAAAATTACATTTATCTAACATCGATTTCTGTGGGGCAAATGATCCTCGGAAAATTTTATTACCTCACATGTATTCATTGAGTTATCCTTTGAATATCATAAGTACAGCAACTATTCTCACCTTCACTTTTAATCATGGAAAGATAAGGCAAAAGGCAATTAAACAGCACATTCATTAAAAGACTTAAGAAAGCCTGTGCCAAGGCTCAAATGCTCAAGTGCAATATCTCTAATAGAGGAATTTCTTTCTTCCTATGACATATTTCTGGGCCAAGTGTCTTCTCTGGGAGACAATCAGGCTATAGACACACTGTCAACAAAGGAAAGTGTTGTTGTCAAACACGAACTTTGTGACATTTCAGTCCCAGTCCCTGAATAGCTTTGAATACAGTGATTCTCTCCTTTTAGAAATAAGGTTAAAATCCATCCAGCTGAATGACTCAGTCTGAGAAAATATCTGAGGCAGAGATTACATTACTGGAAGTTGGAGGTGGAAGGGCTCCTTCAGGTCACCAGCTGTGCTGCTATGTTTTTAAAGAATATTTAATACATTTTGTATGCTTTTTCTCTTTTTGTTAACTTTCAAAGTTCCTGAATAAGAGGGATGTTTATTGCAACTTTTCATACACTGTCACTGAGAAATATCTCTCTAAACTGACTTGCACTAAGTCTTTTCTGAACTGCTTCATGAAAAACTGCCAAACAATGCTGCACCTTCTCTGATGTTTCTGCCAAAGCTCCCTGGAGTCAAGAAAAGTCTCTCCTGAGGATTCAAGCTGCTGGAAGCCCGAAATTTTTTATTAATTCACAGAACACAAAGCAGTAAATGGGCATCCCCTCGCCTTGGTTCAAGTGCCTGAAGTACAGATGCAGACAGACTGAATTTCAGCCATGCATGTAGTTTTTAGCCAGTGTAACCCCTGGACACTGAAGTGAGCAGCTCCAGTGCTGGGACAATCATGCACAGGGAGCTTTCCCAAACTGGGGGAACCTGTAGGAAATGCAGAGACAGTTAAGGGACAGAGGCAACTGGGACAAGTTCCTGCAGTGCACAGCACATGAATCTCTCTGTGACTGCCCCACCTCCCCAGGAGCAAGGACTAATATTCAGAAAAAATTCACCACCAGCAGGACTGTGAAGAACTGGAACAGGAGGCTGAGGAGGTGGCTGATCCACCACCCCTGGAGATATCTAAAATACATAGATGTGGCCCTTTGGGACACGGTTTCTGTCAGCTTGGACAAGGTCAGCAGTTGAACTCAAGGACCTTAAAGGTCTTTTCCAACAAAAATGATTCTATAATTTTAAGCTAAGACCACTGACCAATGCATGTAAATTTTTATGAATGTTGACATTTGTCCCTCTAGTGCTGGCTGGCTTACTCTGCATAGCCAGGATGTAACACACAGTGTGTCCTATTCTTGGTATGCTGGACATCCCTTTCTTTAGTGAGATTCCCTTCACAGCCTAGACCAAATGTCATGGAAACCAATGAAATCTCATTACTATGTGATAACAATTAACTGCTTTTCTTAATAAGCCAACATTTTCTTCTCTGCATATCCTGATTTCTTTATTAACCTTGAATAGAAGTTGCATTCAAAAACCGTTATCAGTGACTCAGACTGAGTCAAAAAGTCAGTAAAGAAAATGATATTGCCCAGAGCATCCTTTCAGCTTTAGTTTCTTCTTTGGTTTATGGGTCATTTGCAAATCTGTTCTGACAGGAATATTAGGCTGCTATATAGCTATAGCAGAAAATTCACCAGAGATTTAAACTCCAGGGAATGTTCACATTCCCATGGGGCATGAATGAGAGAGTTTTTATATCAGCACTCAGTTCTGAAACGTCAGCCAGCTTTTCTCACCCATTACAATGAATTTTAGAAACCTCTATAAACAAAGCCCAATCTGTGTGCTAACCAGCTCTTTAGGAAGTTTGCTATCTGATTACACACCCTCTCTCAAACAAATATTTAAGTTATAAACATTTGTTCAGTGGTTGTGAGCATGTAGATTCCCCCCAGCTGCAGAGCACTTGCACAGAAAATGCACAGCTTACAGCTTTCCAGCTTTGCAATCCTACTAAAACATTTGCAATTTCTTGTAGGCATGTATCTCAGCTAATTGCATAATTTTTTTTTACCTGACAAGTGAAACAGATGTCAGATGACTAAATTCATTGATTCAGGTGCTGATTTGGCACAGCTTTCCCCTTTTTATTATACTCAGATCTGCCTTGTCCATGTTCTCCTGCATAATAAAGTCACTGGAACAATTTAGATAGCAAGTAAAATGGCAGAACTCCAGAAAACCCACTGATTTCAACCTTCTTATACTCTGCAAACATCCTTTTTGTACTCTGAGTAGTATATACTTCTATACTTTGAGATCAAAATCCAAGCATGAGAAAGATGCCAGTTTTCACATTTAGCTGTGAATTTTCTAAGAGGCACTGAAAAAGGACACTGAACTCTGTGAATACAGTCACTAGACATGATCTTCTCTCCAGGGTCTTTCATGGAGCTGGCAGAAGGCTAATTAAGGAGACTACAGCTCAGTGTATCCTGTCCATATTGACATACTGCTTCCCCTCACAGCCCTGACATCAACTAACAAGACAAAGCAGGTATGGAACAATAAAGAATCTTCAGTTCTGAGTTTATTATGGCTTCATCACCTGTTTCTCAGATGGGAGATGATGGAGAGAAGAATACATTGCTTTTCACATCAAACATGTCATATACACAGCTCTGGACCCTCTGGGCCAGCAGAAAAACAGGTTTTTTAAGATACTGCTTCAGAAAAGCTAATGCCACAGCAGGGATTAGGATCACTTGTCACAGGTGTTGAGATCCTGCTGTCTCCTTCACTTCTAGCTGCAGATTTTCTCTTCCCTTCTTCTTGTGTTTCCATTGGCACTCATTCAACTCAATCTGCCAACTGGTTTAGTGACCTGACCACTGCAGGGGCACACAGCCCTAAATCAGCTAGGAAACAATTACTGAGTGGGGTGTGAAAGGGGACACAGGGGACTTAATCCTGACACAGACTGTTGCAGTGGAACATTTGTCTGACTGCTGGACTCTGCTCCTGACAAATCCATGGTCTTGATGTCATGAACAAGTCAAGAATGATAACCTCATGGCTTTGCCATCTTAATAACAGACAAGGTGAACCCAAGGCAAGGTGAACACTCTTTGTAAGACTGTTTTGTCCCTTACTTGGAAGGTTAAATGGCTGGCTTGATTTGTATCTGAATAAGGTTTTATTTGGAAGCAAATCGACATGCCAGCTTGCATCAATACTGCTTAATCTCCCCAAATTCTTTTTCAGACCCAGAATGATTAGCTGTTCTGCAGATCAGAATTAGGGGCTTTACAATGTAACCTTTTTCCCTTTCTGCTACAACTCTCACTCTTGACACCAAAGATGAGTGTCTTTAATATCAGAAAGACCCAGAAATTAAGCTCTTGAGCAGTGCCAAACAAGAAGAGCTGATCAAAGGGCTAGTGGCAGATATGGGACTTGACACCTCAGAGGGCATCCAGCCTACAAGTACATTTTGTATCTCTGAAAGCACAGAATTCTCTACCTTGCAATCAGAGCACTATTTATACAGCCTCAGAGGCACTGCAGTTACAAATAAAATGGGAGGTACTTGTCCCAGAGATCTTAAATTATTGCTACAATGAGAGATGACAACAAAGGGATCAGTGATGGTATGCAAGAGTCAAAGATTGCAGAAGTGAGTCAGATATTCTGTTACATACTCTTAATATTATATTCAAGCCTCTTGATTTTTATTTCTCATCCAGCTTCAGTTGCTACTCCATCCCCTACAAGTCAGTAGATACAAAATCCTATAATTCTACTACCCTGAAACGGGAAAATTTTATACTCTACCTCATTTTAGTGGTCCATTCTCAAGGATAATGCATTACACTAAAAATTAATACTGCACAAAAATTTAGTCACATTTTCATGGTGTTTTTAAGAATCATTATCCAGTTTTGATCTTGGTTACACCAGGAAGTCATAAGCAAACCTCCAGACTTGCAGCCCATTCATCTCAGCTTAACAAATTGCTGTGTGTTACCTGAGGCATTTATTTCCTTTTCTATGAACATACTTTTATCCCCAACACATCAGACTTAATTTAAGCATTTTTTAATTTTGATCTAAGCTTAGTTCTGCCACTTTGCATTGCCAAGCAAAGAGCACATACATGGATATTGATGCTAATTGATCCATTAGCACCTAGCAGCCTGGTAAACTCTTTCTTTAACTGAGATGTTAATGTCTGCCTGGGACTACCAATTTATACTGTCACTCACAGATAAAATCAGTGTAAAGAAGTTTAAAGGCAGCAGGTAAGGGAGAGGCACAGGCTACAGGCACTGTGAGAGTTATTTCATAGTGGCTGTGACCATGTAGTAGAAGTCACATAGCTGATGATCTGGGCTCCCACTTCTTTCTAGAATATCCTTTATGAGTTTTGTTAACCAAAAACATTGCTGGGAGGAAGCCACATTGACCTCATGTCCTAATAATCCTGTTCCATGAAAACAAAAAAAGCTAAGGTGACAATAAAAAGTTAAAATTATTTTAACCTATTTCACATAATAGATATTCCCATATTTAGAAGAACGTGTGTGCAAATATGCACATAAATATTTGTGTGCAAACACAAATTTTAAGCAGCATTTTAAGAAGGAAATGTTTGTTTGCAAATTGGTCAACATTTCAGTATGTCAGATGATCTTACTTGATAGGCCTTGAGTAAATTTCCAATCAGTATAAATGGCTTCAGGGCATATGCAGTTTTTCTTTATTTTTTAAGGTGAAAAATACATGATTTTCAGTGTTAATGAAAAGAACCTCTCCAAAAGCAGGAACTATTTGCAGCACTGAACCATTCCCCTGAGGACTCAGCCACTGAAGAAACAGTTAATAGTTATAATATTCAAAGACACTAAATAAAATTCCTCTAACAAATTCCTCCAACACTGCCTAAAAATGAGCAAGAAGACCAGAACTATACAGACCTTTGATTGATGAAGCTGCATTTTTAGAAGTTGATTTTAATTTATTTTTCCTCCAATACAATGACAGCAGATTTCATCTGTATCCTCAGAGAAATCCTCCACACCCTGTACAGGTTTGGGAGCCCATGTCCAGACATATTAATGAATCAGTAAACAGAATATATTGCCTAGATCCCTAAATAGGCTGGAGTTAGGAAGAGCAGGTGCAGGATTAGCAGAGAATCCAGAGTAGAGAAAGGATTACACAGACAGGATTTGAAAGACCCAGCAATAATCAGCTCTTGGACAGAATTTAGAGCTGCTTTGGCTTAGCAGATAATGTTCCATAGGGTTTTCCCTGGAGTTCCTTTTAAGAACATTTGAGGGAGTTTTAAGTTTTGTTCGTGTTTGCTTTTCTTATCTTTTCGCACAAAAAACAGCTGGATGTGGATGAAACCAGCACGGATATGTAAGAGATGAGAAGCTGAGAGTGCACAAACTTCCTGAGACAAGAAAAATCCTGTGTCTCTTGACACAATGAACCAGATATGGGCCTTCAATTATAGCAGGGCCCTGACTGCTCCTCCAGATAAAAACAGGCATACAAGCAAGGATAGCTGGAAAACAAAAAAAATTATTACATACTACAGTGATAGGAGGGATTTTATTCAGACTGGCCTCCTGACTCACTAGTTTTATAGTAAATTCCCTGTTTTCCTTCCTGTAAAAACTGCTCTCAAAACAGGGATAATGTCACATGTCAAAATCAAAAAGAGCAAGAAAAGAAGTGAAGTGAGAGATTCTTAAAAAGCTACACGCAGGACACAGTTTGTTCAGAACAACCAAGGAACAGTCCACATTTTATGACTATGCTGGCTGATAAACAATTCCTAACAAGCAGAAATATGTATTTTTGTTGCAAATATTTTGTGTGTTTCAAGAGAACCACTGTAAAGTCGCATATCTTTGAAATCTTTAAAAAAACAATTTATTCTGAAACATCTTCAGGGGGAAAAAAATAGAAAAATCATGAAGAAAGCCTAAATGTTTTATCTACTTCAAAATGAAATGTTTAGAAATGTGTCACAAAACATTGCTTTGTTTTGCAAATTTTGGCAATTTAATAAAAGTTAATTATAAAATGTTTGCCTCTCAACAGAACTGACACATAGGAGGAAATCAAACAAATTTTTGACCTTAAATTATGTTTCCTCCATCTCTTTTATTTCATAAAAATGAAATATCAACCTTCGATAAATAAAATAAAAAAGAACAAAGTCCTAACTATACAGAAGGCAAATATTTAAGTCCTAATTAGGTGAGCACCTCCCAGCATAGCAAAAAGAAGAAAAGAATTGGTATTAACCTTCCTTGTAGACTTGGCCCTGAATTCTTCAGAGAATTTAATCCCCCTCAAAGAACGGTTCAGAACTGTAAATCTAAGCTGGAGGGCCTGGGAATGTTATGCAAATGTTTTAATGCATTGTGCACCCATCAAACAAAGAAAATAATCAACTTGATTTGTAAGAACCCCCCTACCTATGATTCTGTAAAGTCCCTCTTCTTAATCCTCCCAATTCCACCCCACCTCGACTCCATCTTTCCTTTTCTTTTATCTCTGATTCCACCTCTTTTGTTTTTTCTCTCCTTTCTATTCCAGCAGGCAGGTGACTGCCTGCTCCCTCTCTGGTTCATTATTTTTCACACCTCTTTCCAACTACTTTATTAATTATTACTTGTGTTAACTCAGCATCACAACAGTCCAGTCATAGTCCAGGAGCCTGTTGCTCACATTAACAAACAAATATCAACAAAACAGTTAGTGCAGAGAAATAGAAATTACACTATCTGCAAAGGCATAAACTAAAGGCAGCCAGAATTCAGCTGAAACCCAACTATGACCAAGGCTTTTCTGTGATAAATGACAGACAAAAAAATAATGAGAGAGAAAAAAAGAGAAAACCAGAAAAACCCTTGAATTTTTGAAGTATTGGCATAATGTAGTGGATGTTCCTTAGAAACCATCTCCTCCCATGCATGATGGGCACACTGAGAGACATATACAGGCACTTGATTGAAAAGGCAGCAAGCAGAAGTGGGGACTGGAGCCACAGGCTAATGGGAGGCAGCAGCCACTCCTAACAAGCAGTGAGGTACAGCAAAGATAGCGAAGTCTGGGAAGCAAAGACCTGCAGCTCTGCTTTTAGTCTAAAAAGCTGGGGAGCATTCCAAAGAGTTGTGTTCAGTGGCTGCAGCAGAATCGAGGTGTCTGATTTCTGTAGCTGCACTCTGTGTGAATCAGAGGTGGCCACGTTTGTGGTGGCCAGGACATTGTGACAGCTGAGACTTGAGGTGCTGGAGGCCTGAACGGGAGCATCAGCCCTGCAGCCAGCTCGGAACAGGAATGCAAAAAAAATCACCAGGCTTTGACACAACTTGCATAGAAAATCTGACCTGATATAAACCAGCTTTAGAGCTCCCTACAGCTGGAGCCATAGGATGGATGGAGCTGTTTCTCTCTTCTAATGACCACCACCTACAGAGCCAGTCATCTGGATCAAAGAGGAGCTGCCATGCTGCCCTTCAGTAGTCCTCTTAAATCCACAGCAACACACTGAAATAGCAACTAACATCTTTAAAGCAGCTCAAGAAGACATTTCCTCCTCCTCCTTGTCTCTAGCATTAACATTTCAAAAGCAAATAAATCCTGATTCACAGAAAAGGACTCAATGTCCCCACAGACAGGCTCATGCAGTGAGATATTTGGAAGCAAGCAAGGCAGACACTGAGTTTTGATGGTTCAGAACATCAGGGATGTGCTTCACTCCACAGCAATGAAGGGGAAGCTAGAAGGGACCAGGATCCAGTGCAGACCTAAGTGTGGGTGAGTTCAGGCAAACCTCTACTAAATTTATAGTAAAGAATACAGCAGTATCTATAAATAATTCTATTCATTGCAGCAGTACCTGAGTAACTCCTGTAGCTGTAGTATGTAGCTATACTTAGCTACACAGCTCTGATGAGAGAAGTTACAGTTCCCAAACCCTGACAAGGGATAAGAAATGAGGAGACCATCAGAGCATCTACCATCTGTGTCTCCCCACTTGTTTAGGGCGGCAGACTTTGGCTCAGTAAAGAAGGAACCCATCTCCTGTTTAACTTTCGAGAAGCCAGGGAAGCTAGACATTTACAAACCTCCACAGATCCTGACATCAGGGACTTCAGAAAAAGCCCAGATGAAGTCAATGATGGAGTAAAGCAGCATCAAGCACTATCAGATCTCTTCATCTGTAGGAATATCACCCAGCAGACCTGTGATACCCAAAGTGTGACAAGTAATTCAGCTGCAAGAAATCCTACTGCATGCAGCTAAAAACGATGTTACATTGCTTCATGGTCCAGTGGGCATTCTAAACCCTGATTAGGAGGAAATAAGCAAGAAAACATATCTGTGCTGTTATAGAGCCTGTCACCAAACTCACAACTGAAAAACCATCTCAGAGCTTCCCTGTCCTCTGTTGTGCACTGTGTGTGGGATGAATGCTCCACGGGCTGGGATAGTTGGTCATCAGCATCTCCAAGCCCACCCTTCCTTCTTTGGCCTGTCTCTGTAATATGTATGATCACACACATGTGTGTGTATTCCAGCAGTATCACACTCCACTCACATCTCAAGATTGCACTGGCTAAATTACTGATGTTAAAAACTCATGTTACCATTGTTGCAAGTCATGCCATGAACTGTTTAAAGGCATCATTCATAAATACTCCCTCCAGCTGGGTTTGATAAAGGATGATTTATCATTTTTAATGATTGAAAAATTAAGTACCAGGAATCACAGTCACATGTGATTCAACCTTAGCACAAGTGATGCTCTGCTTTGTTTGGCCTCTATAAATCTTGTATATTCTGTTGACCTTCCACTGATTTAGCAAGTGTACATGTTGTCAGCAGCATTTTAACTAAGTTTGGAACCTTCTGAGGAAGAAGTACTGTCAAATTCACAGGAATAAAAATGCTAGCTAGGATTTACACAGGAATTCATATTCCCATTTCAACAATGCCTGTACAGATATAGACAAATTATTTAATGTTTTTAGACCTTTTTTGTCTTGAGTATCTTGAAGCATTGGTTTCCCAATGAGTGTACATAGCTGTCTACAAAAGTACCAGTAGGATTTTGTATCAACTTCATTTGATTCTCTTGAATACAGTAGAACATACACCAGTAGTGTATGTTGGGAAACCCTACTGAGCTCTGAGTAGCATATGAAACCAATAAATGTTAATTATGTGGGCTTATATATAGGACTTGAGTAAAAATATGTATGAAATACAAAAAATTATATTTATCAGGGTAAACCTCTGTAATACCTGAAAGGTTTGCAGGTTCTAACACTGATATGATACATTAGAAGATCTGAAGTCCAGTATATTGCCTGTGAGCTCAGGGTCATCCACAGGCTCAGAAAGAAACTTTTACTTTTTTGCCAAATATTTTATTCTGGTTTTCCATGCGGCAATGGTGGGATACTGCAAGAGGAAGCTCTTCTGACATACTAAGAACAATAATTTAATTTTACATTCAAAATGAGTCTTTTTATTGACTTCAGTGGATTTTGGATCAAGATCTGAGACTAGTAAAATGAATGTTAACCAAGTGAGAGCCTGTGTGGCTGATTTTCAAATAGTGGAATACCGATTAAAAATGAGATCCATGACTTACAAAAAGCTTTGATAAATTTGCATTTAAAAGCTTGTAAACCGTTCCCAAGACAGGCTTGGATTCTTTTTTTTCCCAAGTTTTCCTTCTAATTCACTTAGTAGTCTTCTCTGTACATCCATATTTTTAATTTATAATGGATCTTGTTTTCACCAAAGACTGCAATAATGTAATACATTAGCAGCTGCAATTTAGGAAGGGTAAAAAAGTCTTGTTTAACATGATAATCATACATTTATTTTTCAAATTACTCCAACTATAATCACAATTAAAATCAGAGCAAAACATATTAACTATTCTGATTTTTACGCAGCTTAACAAGGCTACAATCTAATAATCAGATTTTATTGCATAAAAAACTTCTGGGTTTCTTATTCCTTTCTGCTTTGCTATCATTTATTGCAGCTATTTTAATTTATGCTACTACACAGAGCAGGCATGTTTCAGAGACATGCAACAGGTTTTAAATGGGCATATTCTCAATACTTCAAGAAGCAATGTCACCCCAGGGTGGTGGGGATGTAGAGATGAAGCCTTTCCTTCCTTTATGTTCTTGAATCTAAAACATTGGTGGCCACATGAAAGTAGTTTCTCTTGCATATGCAAATTCCTATCTAAATGCAGCTTTTAAGAGTCAATAAATGTTTTTACTAACTGAACACTGAAGCGTAAGTAAATTTCCTTTTAAATGACCATAAAATATACTTACCCTTTCCAAATATCCTTGCTGTGGATTACACATTTATGACAAATATTAATATAAGTTAGTTAAGTGTCCCCTTGAAAAAAGTACCTCTAATTTTGCTGTAGTTATTTTGTCTGCTTGCTGAGTTTTTTTGCTGCAGACCTCCAGACTATACTTAAAACTACTGTGCTGATCACTTGCATTTATTAAAGTTCTCAAAACTCTGTGCAGGAATAATGCTGGCAATTTCTGTTCTCTCAGGCATTTTTTAGGTTGGCTAATTACATTCTCTCTGCCTAAATTTTCCCTGCAGCTTCAGAAAAAGATGATTTCCTTCTTACTTTCCACACAAATACTTTTGCAGTTTCACTACCTGCTGTTAAAGAGACCCAAATGCATTGTGACCTAGAAGATATATTTCAGGTACAATAGAGAAAAGAAATGGATATTTTTTTTTGTTTATTTCACTGTTTCTTAGAAATGTTAGCTTATGCCAGCTGAGACAGGCTACCAGGTGTTTTTGTATTTGTATTTGTTTGCAGAGCCCCTCCACATACCCAAGGAGGAGAAAACCTTATCTTTCCTACTCTCCACAAATCAGTGAGGTGGAATATTTTTTTCTGGACTGAAACACATGAAGAAGGAGACTTTCATTTAAAGAATATTCACTGAATGTACTGGCTGAGAGTTGGGTGCCTGCCTGTGAAAATCACTCCTTCCATCACACCATTAACACAGCCTGTGCAGAACCCGGGCAGAGAACACACCTGGGATCAAAGGCTGACCAGAGGGAAGGAAAGTGTGGACTCATTTCACTTCAGATTAAACTCAAGCTGGACCACAGCAGCCTTCAGTGTGAATGATTTGACAGATTACCAAGTAATATTTTATGACATTTAGGGATGGATTTTTCAGAAGGATGAGGCATTTATTTTTTCTGAGGTTTTGCATTTTAAGGAGAGAACAGCCTTTCCAAAATCCTGCTTGGATTTTGAAAGCCAGCAAACTTTGAGCGAGAGAGGGTTTTGATTTTCAGTTTTAAACTCTCTCCCACCCCAGCAAAAATAATGTTTGATTGGTTTTTTTTGATGAATCTGCTTCACTTATTCACAATTTCATTAAATATCGGTGCAGCAAGCCTAGGAAATATTTTTTACTGAAAGACATGTTTTTTTCCATCTCAAGTGGTAGAAACCATATATGTCTCACACAGCAATACACAAGTGTGTACAGTATAATGTAGCACCTATTCATGTAATTCCAAACAGAACAAATACACACAGCTTTAGTACAGCTGTAATGCAGATATACTGAACAATATTAACCTTCTTGACAGTGAGGACATACTTTTTATTATACACATGAACTGACTATTAATAAAAACTGTTTGCATTTACACAGCACATCACCCCAAAAATCTCAGATTTTCTCAGTGAAACACATTTCTGTTTTGCAGAAGTCAGGAGCTACCACTTCCAAGTGCAAACCTTCAATGCAGCTTTTTCAAAGTTATGCATCAAATGAGAAAGCAAGCAAAGAAATCAAAAGTTAGAGACTATTAATTTTTTTCACATTTGTAAAAGCCACCTCTCCACTCCTACAGGTATGAGAAGAACTCAGTAACTTGAGTACTGACGTGTGTGGAGCTGCAGTGACACAGGCTGCAGTCACACATGGAAAGCACTCCAAGTTCTGACAGGCTGCTATAACCTGTACTGCAGGCTGTGCCCCTCTGGGTGGTAGCTGAATTTGCTGAGGGACACCCTGGGCTGTGCCAGCCTGTCACTTGTAGGGTCAGCTACAACACAGCCAGACTGCAAGGCTGAGCTTTATTCCCTCTGGATCCTCCTCATCAGCCCATGAGGGGTTTTGCCATGGAGGTGCCCTAGCAAAATAAAGCTATATACAGATTTGGCTGTAGCTGCAGCGCCTTCAGGGACCTAGATAAAGAAATCATCTAAACTTCAATTCCTCCTGACTTAGCTCCACAAAGCTGAACATGCAAACTTGTTACGGTACATCTGTTGTCCAAATGGTGGAAAACCCAACTAAACTCAGAATGCCTGCAGGTCCTGCCTGGTTGCAAATACCAGAAACACCCTCCAAGAGCCACTTCAGGTCTGAATTCTCTGATCCACATCAACCATTTGGTGAGTATCAATCACATACTTTTAGCTTAGATTATCCTCACTGAAAGCAAGGGAATCCCAAAACCCAAAGAAGTGTGGGGGTTTTTTTCTCCCTGAATTCCCTTTTAGCACAGACTTGGCATGTTTGCAAATCTCACCTTCAGGGTAGGCTTAAATTCACTCTTGAAAGACACTGAGGTGGCAGCCACACTTACATAACAGCAGCTGTAGGTAGCGTGATTTTAGTGGTTCTAAAGAAGCAGGCTGTGACAAGCAGAGCACTTGCTGCTAGCCAGTCAAGACAGATTGCTTGAGCATTATCAACCACCAGGAGAGAAAAATGCTTTCATTGATGTTTCTTTACTGTTTATTTAGAGACGTGAGCAGCAGTCATACTCTAGGAAGAAAGGTACACCTATCCAGGTACTGGCATACAAGAAGGCTCAAGAGTTGTCAGGTACACAGCTCTTGCTCCCCTCAACTTTCAGAGCACAGTATTTTTACTAGCAAGGCTCACAGCCTGTTTGTCCTACAGTTGCAGGAAAACCTTTTCTGTGAAATCATTGGGGCACATTAGCTGAAGGAAGAGAACAAAAAGAGGAAGGAAGTAAGCAATATCATCATATGAAACATATCTGTTCTTTCACCTGGATTTTTCTTATACTCCTGATGACAAGTGAAAGAGAGATTAAATTAAAAGTCTCATTAAAATGTTGTTGTTGTCCCCAAGGTGTGTGTATATATGTATTTTTGGTTTGGAAATTTCACTCCTGCCATCTTTAGCCAAGTTTAATAATGAAAAGGAAAGGAAAACCCAATGAGTTCTACCAGGCAAAGAGCCAGAGCTCCAATTACAGCAAGTATGATGGGAACAAAGTAATAGATTTTAATTGGTGCCCAAGGGGGGAAGGTCAGGATAGGAATAGGAGTCTTTGGTGGTAAATGACTGAATGCTCCTGTGAGATCTTGCAAATGGCACCAACACACTTGAAACAACAGCAACAGGAAAGGTTTGGCACCCTGGAACACATGGAAAAGTTTAGCTGGTAGAGGTAGTACAGAAAGAGAACAGTGAGACACTTGAACAAGGAGCATGACTTGGGAGACAGCTCTCTGCTCCAAGGTTTGAAATGTCAAAACATATTTTCATTAGAGAAATGTATTTTACTTTAAAAAGGAATATTGCCAAGCCACTGGTGTTAGGCACACAGGGGTCTGGAGCAGCAATGATTTGCCCACTGCTACACTGAATCATTGAATGACTGAATTAAACTTCCTCTATCTCTCCATGATAACCTAGTGCTACTCTGCCAAACGGGCTCAAATGATTGATGCTTCCCCTTCTTTGTTTATATTTTTAAGCAATACAAATGAAGGGCACAAACTTGCAGAGGTGAACTGCAGTTTGTGATTCCGTCTCAGAAAGAAATGGTATAAAAGGAGATCTGGAAGATTGTGATCTTCCAGAATCACAAGAATTAGGAGTAAAGATGATTCTGTGGCTAGGACTTCAACCAAAATCCTGTGTTCAGCTTCTCTCTGCAGCTGATTGTTTTTTGACTTTAGAAAAACATAGATTTGATCTTGTTCATAAACTAGGACTGACAATATTTCTCCTGAACTACCTATTAACAAAAAAAACCAAAACATAAAAAGAGCCAAGGTCTCAAGTAGAAGCAGAGACACAGAGACAATCTCACACTTTCTTCCCCAGTTGATACTACTTGGGTTGATCTGCAATTGTTCTTTACTTTCTGGGAGCTGAGTAACATGGCATTAGGGAGGACATATGGATGTGTTTGTGTTTCTCCCTTCACTGCCAAGAGCTAAGCACAAACTGCAGTCATTCAGATTTGCTATGCTATTACATTGATTATTTACCATTAGCAATAGTGATAAAAGGAAGACAAGTTGTACACCAGAACCCAAAGGAACAGATGCTGTTCAAACAGAGAGAAAAAAAAAATCTCTTCTTATAAATTCTTAACTTATAAATAGGACAGAAGAATCTTGGTCTTGACGCAGAAGGGTGAGTCACAATAATATGAATTTGTGTTTTCAGGGCTGCATAATGTCCAGGAACAGCTGTAAGCCCATTGCCATGCTTATTATTAAGGAATTACTTCTAATGGGTTGTCTTCACCAGAAAGCTACATCCAGAGCACACAGCATGCTCAAGAGAAGAGTTCACAGAAATTGCCTAGGAGGAAACAGAGACCAGCAACCAGACCATACACATAAGGCTAAATCCTCTAAAACATATTCTGTTTCAAAAAAAAAATAACACAGAAAAATAATATTCAAACTCTCTGCAATTTGATGTACAAAGGAGGCTTAAACCAGGGGAAGGCGATTTTCTTTTTAACCACATCTGATGAACACACATCCTCTAATTCTGCATTAAGATCAGGTATCACAAATTGAGGTTTTGTTGGTAACTGTGCAGGTCCTTGGAGAACATATTCCACAGCTTTCTGTCTGTCTTTGATCTGTGTGGAAAAAGATACTGAACAAACACAAAAGCATCTCATCACTCGACGAGAGAAACAAAACCCTGAGAAATGCCTGCACAGAGAATTTGTAATGCAAGGACCAGATCACAGTTCCCTTCTAATTCCCCTTATTACCTCTAATGAAGGAATTAGGTACATGGGAGTGGAGACTGAAGAGATTTTATATTTATGCAAAGAGATGCCTTTGTGCAGTGGAGAATTCAGTGTTTTGCATTGAAACTGTTCAGAGCAGACTTTTAACAATAGAATCAGCAAAATGATTAAAAATGTAATTTAAGTGCCATTATTATGTTCCATTGTTTTCAGTAGAATTTATGTTGGTAAATATCTAAAGAATCTTAAAAGGAAACATTTCAAACCAAAATGGCTTTAGCTTTTCACACCCAAAACATTATTATTCTAACATCAATCTCTTCAAAACAGCAAAGTCTTAGATGACCTCAGCAGAAAATAAATAGTGTTTTGACTAGGAATAAGTGCTTTCAATCAATATAATTTTTTTTCTTTCTCTAAATAACAAAATCCATTATTCATAATATTCTATATGCAATAGAAAACTGCAAATTTGATTTTTGCTTGTCAAACACTGCGCTAATTTAAATGTTTCTGTAAAACATTATCTTTTGAAAATATTTCACCAGCTTTTTAACTGCAATGTCAATTTAAGAAAAAGCAACAAAAGTGTGTTGGCTCACAGATTTATGGTAACAGTTGGCCACACTCAAAATTTACTACCAAGTATCTCTCTCAAATCCTCACACGTTCATAGCAAATGTGCACAGAAACACTTGGAAGGTACAAGTACCCTGAACATTCACCCCAGTCTGATTTCACTCCCCTATCCATGAAGAAAATGATTAGGAAACAGTGGTCCAGGGCTCAATCCATTGAATCAGAATACATCAGAGCAAGAACTCTGATAGATCTTTATGAAAGAATTTTGGTTTACTTGGTAAATGTTAACCTCAACACTGCCTCCAACAATTGCAATTATCATTGCTCTGCTTCCTCAACGGCTTTCTCTCCTTTGTTCTCCCTTATCCCTAAAACATTCACCTTTACAGAAACACTGACCACAATTCACTGCTTCTGAACATGGTAGAAAATATTCCTCCACAGAAAAACTGAGTTTGTGCACATTTGTGGGAGACCCATGCCCACCTGAAAGCCACGTTGTGGTAAACAGAAAAAGAATTAATTATTCTGTGTATGCCCACCCACAGCCTCCCTATGCCATCACTCTCAAAGCTGTGTGATAAAAGCATTATATGCTATTATGCAAGTTATATGCACTTCCTAAATGTTTTAATACCTTTTCTGACTGCTATTGAGAAATAGGTGGAGGGATGGGACTCAAAAGACACAATAGAAAAGATTCACATTACAGTGCCTTATTTTCAGTAAGTTTTTACCTGCAAATTCTCTGTTTTGTGTTAAATTTGATGCTTTTTTTTTATTATTTTTATCATTATTATTCTGGCTCTGGAAAATCTCTATTTGTCCCTGCAACAAGAAACCTAAGCCTTTCACTTAGTAGCACCAAAAGGAAAAAGTCATTCACGGTTTTTGCAATATCTTTTTCATACCAGACACTTAATTATTCCCATTTTCTCCACAAAGTTTGGCTGCTTCCTCAAGGACCTCTTACTCTCAATTTGATATATGAGTCATCACTTGTTGGTCTATAGTTTTCATGCTATTTGCATACAAGTCAAACTCCACATTTTCTTAGCAGTAGATGGCTTACTTATTACATCCATTAATCTTTCCCATCACTCCCCTTCCTCTGCATTTACTAGCACTTACCAGACAGAAGTTTAATAACCAAGAATATTTTTCTTGTTTATTTTCTTCACTTCCTTCTGCCTGTACTCCAAGCACAGCTAGACAGAAGGCAAAACCCTGGAGTATCCTGACATTTCATCATTCATTTCTGTGTAACAACCTATCCAGGCTGCAGAAGGAGTGAGCAGTTACAATCTGCTGGCAAACGTGCCCTACAGATTACACCTTCTGCTAATTAACAGTACTTTGCTAGCAAGAGAGGGTTGAGTGGTCAATATTCAAACAACATTTGGGTTTTTTAACATTATCATTTCCAAGGTGCCACAAAACAGTTATGTCACAGTATTTTGTTCTTTTTCCCTTGAAGGTGAACTTCTGAAGATATATAGTATGAGACAACTTCCAAATTTCACGACCAAAAAAGTATGTTCCTACCACAACACAACAGGGAAAGGAGATAAAAGAGATTTAGTTATGTATCCTTAATACCTCAAAACCCAGAAGGCAACTTAAAAAAACCCTGCTGCACATATTTTTAGCCCAACTTTATGGGGCACTGAACAAACTTATTTTCAAATGCTTGGGACCAGTTTTTCATAGGAAAAAAAAAAAAAAATCAATATTATGGCACCTGGCTTTCTTCCTGGTTTAAACAGCCTGTCTTACTTATGGAAAAGGATGGACCTACAACTTTGAAATGAAGACAGGTCTGTTCTTGCTCTGCCATCAATCCCAGCTGTACACAGCCTGCAACTAACTATTGCTCATGTGCTTTCGAAGCTGCTGGCATATCTCCTTCCTGGCCAAAAGGGTTATCATCTGTTCCAGAGTATTTGGTAAGTCACAGAGGAATTAAAAAGGGATAAAAGAATTGAAGGACATTCAACAAGAGATTATCTTGCATAAATTTTAATTGTCCAGTTTGCAGAAAACAGGAAAAAGACTCAGAAGGGAAAGAACACTTTTGAAACTCTAAAGATGAATTCTGTGGCTTATACCTTCCCATCATTAATTTCAACACCCAGCGTGCCCTTGGAGACTTCTGTGAGATACAAAGGAATACTGTAGTGCTACTTTGAGTGAGGAAATGTCAAAGCTGCCACTATTTTTGATAGGCTTACAAGAGCAGAAGTGGAATAAATGGGCTTTGATTTCACTTCATATCCAAGAAGAGATATGGATGTAGAGTAATGGCAAGGGCTTTGTGTGTAATGGCTGTTGTGAGAGCTGTCGTGTACTGCAGCCATGAATCAGAAAGTTTGGAAGCAGATGCTGCCAGACATTTCAAAAGTGAAAATATTCACTCTGAAAAATTAGGCTCTGCCTTTGTTAATACAGACCTGCTCAGTTTGTTAATATGGACCAAATGATTGTTAATTATTTGTTTCCCCATGAACTCAGTATTAAAGACAGCACCAGCTCTACAGTGACACCTCTTCACTGACTCCAGAGAAACTACCCAACTGCCAGATTAAATCCAACAGCTGTGAGCAAAAATCCACCATTCTAAAGTAGCAAAAAATTATCCTTGTTTGCATGTGAGATGGGAGGCAGAAAAGACAGTCTTCTGAAATGGAAATCAAGTCTCTACTTGTTTATCTGGTTCACAGCTAGAATTACTCTTGAATCTAAAGGTATTACAGGCGAAAGTGAAAACTTTAATTGCATTAACCCAAGGACATCCCAAGATTATCAGATTTTCCAGTTACCACCACCAGAGGCTTGTAAAGCAGTCGACTTAATCCATCATTATTGCTGAACTGCAGAAAATTAAAGACTTCTTAATTCTCAGTGTGAGACATCCCTCTTGCCATGGGTAGTGAACTGTTTGCATGTGTACAGTGTTATCCACTGAAACACCCCTGCAGCCCAAGATAATCTCTTGTAGGTTCAGGATTTCAACCCTTTTCTGGTGAGGTTGAATATTTAGCTCAAACTGCTGAATGAAACAGATTTAGGCCACTGTATTTAGAGAAAAAACAGAAGTGAAGAAGAATCCCTAGGTTCTTACACTGGAAGACCACTGGATAAAAGGCTTGTGTAATACTATCTAACCCAAACTGCCTGTCAGGTAAGTGAAAACAGGAGATAAATCCTACACCATATTCTCTCAACTCCCTCCTCCCAAAATACTCTCTCTGAAGCAAATTATGAGGCCAAAAAGAACCATTACTTGTGGTCATAGCATAGGAGACATTTCATGTACCATCCTATGTTTTACAGCATTTAATCCAAAAAGAAGTTTCCATTTGAACAAATTTATGTTTTGATCTCCAAAATGCTGCAGGACACGGTGGCTCCTCCCTTTAAAAGGTACAAAAACATTCTCACTAAACAGCTCCTTGAAATCTCCTGTCCACTACAACATTTAAAATATGTTTTTTTAAAATATTTTAAAAACTACCACAAAACCCGAAACAATTCCAACCATTCACATATGCCTTTTTGGTCTGAGTGTCTCTTTGAAGGCTGGACTCACAGCCTGCAGCTAACAAGGACCTTTCCTTCCAAATGAAAAGAGGAGAGCAAGAAAATAATTGCTTTTATCTCAGCAAGAGAGGACTGCAATCACACACCGTGCTATTGGCATGACTGACAGAGGCTGGGTTCCTACTGTGCCTAATTTGCTAAGGATGCCATCCCTTGATGGCCATGGGATTGACTTGGTCCACAGTGAGGAGTGCTGAGAGCTCTGCTGAGCTCCAACCCCTCCAATACAAACTGACAGCCTTCACACTAAGATTTACAGAGGCTGCAAGGAAGACAGTGCCAGAAATAACTGGTTTTTCCTGAAAAAACTGAAAATATCAAGACCTGCCCTCAGAGTTCTGGAGGTTTCCACAGTGAGGCAGGTCAGAATGAGAATTTTAAGTGTTCCCAAACTGATTTTAGCAACTGAAGATAAGCAGACTCCTGAGAAGCAGCAATGCCAGGTGGAACTGTTCACCTCCATGGACATTTCCCCAGCTCAGAAGAGTGGGTACAAAGGTAAAGCACACAGCTCTAGGTCTGACCCTTTACACAAGAGGGCAGTTTACATTTCAGAAACAGAACTTCCCTAAAGCAAATGAACTCGCCCAATACCACAGGATAGAAAGCAGCAATCAAGCGTTCCTATTTCAGCTACTAAGAGTAAATTTTCTACTGTCTTGACTAATAGAAACTTCTGCCAACTATTCTGTGCAGAATCACCAGCCAATGCTAGAAAGAACAGTAGGCTAAGCTGCCATTCCTTTAATTTCCTTTCATTTAAAACTCATTAATATAAATAAATTTGAAGTTTGGGATCTAGCCAGCACTGAAACCCATGCAATTTTATTTACAATAAATATCTTGGTGCTACACACTCAACAGGACAATGCTTAACAGACTGTGATAAAGGTGATAAACACAAGCAATGAGTATCAAGGAAGAGGAAGGCATCTGTAATCCATTCATCTTTAAAGAGAGGGGAAAAAAGGCAACACTGTTCCAAACAGCAATTAAAATCTGAACAGTTGGAGGAATAAAGCAGAAAAAAAAAATCAAGGCAGGCCTGCAGAAAGGGAGAGAGAAAATAAAACAAACAAATAAACAAACAAACACTACCACAAAAATTCAAGCCCACAGGAAATATCTGATGCACTAGTCCTATTAATAGCATAAAAGTCACTGGCAGATACTATCACTCAGCATTTGTTAATTAACTGAAGATACACAGATACAAGGGGCTCGAAAGTACAAAGAACGACTGGGCTACACAAACTGGCACTTTGCAGAGAACACAGTGTGCTTCCTACAAGGATACAGCATCTAAATTAGCCAGCAGCACTTCCTGAGTCAAAGAAAACCTCCAGTTAAACAAATTTTAGAGTCCCCACCATGACCCATTCACTTTTTATGTGTGTATGCCTATGATTTTCCATGCAATGAGTAAAAAACAACCTGACTGAAAGGCTTTTATAGAGAAGGACTGTAAAGCTTAGTGCATGTGAGTTTCTAGGAAAATGAACGACACACTTCTGTGAAAACAGAATTTCAAGGTATCAGCTTGGATTTCTATTTTAGTTTAGTTTGCAACCCATCAGCATTATTCTTAAACAGTATTTCTTCATGTAGAAGCATTCAAATAATTTTCTTTCTCATCACAGCAGTCTCCACGAAGCTAACAAATAAACCAGTGTTGACATACCTAAGCCTAGGGATTTATTGCACATTGCACATATCTCTTCTGGAGACTTGTTGACAAATACTCAAACAGGCTCTGTGTCTTTGGCAAGATCCATGTGGTACATTTTTTCCCCCTGATCTGTGTCATCTGTCATACGACCAGGTAGCACCGTAATTCAGTAAAAGGAAAGAAAACTAAAAGATGTTTCCACTCCTCTTTGCCCAGACTTATACATCACTATGTTAGTAACCACTTTCTGTCATTTCCTTCAGAAAATATTATAATTCAGAAAAATGCCAAGCAACAGCAATAGGTCAGTTTAAATTGTAAATAATGGTTGACTTTGTTTCTAATTTTTTTTCCAAGCATATGACATTGCCTGCAATGTCTGGTTAAAGGATTTAATTTTGTTCAATAAAAAGACAAGAATTGAAAGTCAAAAGCTTTTAGAAATAAATTGGCATGCATGGGCTGCGGGAAGCTCTGCAAATACTGGGTATTTATAGACCCATTTTTTTCCTAGATTGAAAAGAGCAAATAAATTACAACAAACAATTTATTCAACACATGTTGTTGTTTGTTCATTTCCAGAATGTGAAAATAATCAGAAATTCATGAACAAATCTATCAATTATTTTAATAAATCCAATTACATGCATTCTAGCATTCACTGTGCTAACTGCTCTGCTTTGCAAAGAAGAGACAAGACTTACATAAATGGTACACTTGCTTTTTTTTCATTACAAGCAATCAGCCCCGAGTCAGCTAAGTTCAAAATTCACCTTCTGTTTCAATGGGACTGCTCCTAAAATTAAATATGTGCTAAAATTTATTTTTTTTTCCCAAAACAAGGCAACTTCAGTAAGTTAAGTGCATGCAGACCCCCCTTATGGATCACTGCTGTAGCAAGGTCTCTCATCCAGTAACTTCAAGATGAAAAATGCACCATTTTCTTTTCCACTGTTGAAGAAGCCTTTTCTCTCTGCTAAGGAAGGCCTTGTGGAACAAAGGGCATCGAAGGCAGCAGGTGCAGTTTGAGAAATCACCACACACAACTGATATTTAGGGAAAACTCGCTGTTAGTATTTGCCCAGTACTAACTGAAGCAGTCTATAAACCCTTCACATGAAGGGTATGAGTTTTATAAAATTCATGGAGTTTAGAGTAGTAGAGTTCTACATTTTAATAGTATTTCTGCAGCCATCCACCCAAACCACATTAGGGAAACAAGATGCAGCTTTCAATGTGACCAGAGTTTCTGAAACTGTTATCAGAATTTCACGGGGGTAGAGGGGGTCGCATCTCAGCATCCATAGATTATTCCTTAGTGGCAAAATTTTTAAATAGGTTTCCTTCAGATTTTCATTCCACAGCAGGTATAATAAAGACCATGAGCTTCAATATTTTTGCTTTCCCTGTAAAAGTATTCTTAGTGTGGACACATGCCATGCCCTCTTAGACTCGAGGAACTATTTGGGTGTCTAAAATTAAATACTTATTGGTGTAATGACCCAATCTTCTACAGAAACAGCATAAGGAGGGCCTCTAAAAGTTCTCCCTGCAAACCTAACTCTGCTTCTGCTGAAATGAACTTTGAAAAATTCAATCTTAGACCATTACCTAGGTCCTCTCATCCCAGGTGCTGCAGCTTTCCTCTGGCACTGTACCACATTGAGTATAGGCCAACTTTACAGCAGATTTCTGCCAGAAAAGATAGTTCCAGACTTCTGCCTGAAAGGTTTTTCCTTTCATCTGTTTAGTTTGTGAGCTGGAAAGGGATTAGTTTTCAGGCAGGTCAGTCCTGGATCCAGCTCACCAGATGGCTACACAAACAAGGGTGGCAGAGAAAGGCAGGGAGTGGGAGGGTGCAGGATGCAGCCAGAGGTGATGAAGGCTTTTCAGTGCCAGCCTGCACTTTGCTTGGCTTTCTGAAGGACATTTAAATGACCTGATAATTTCATTCTTCAGCTCCTAGAGAAGAGCTTCATATCTTCTTAAGGGTCAATATCAATAAGGTTACATCTCTCCACTAATTTGGGGCCATTTAATTGCAATTTAAACTGCTAAGCATTGTCCTCTCTGGTTAGGACAGCTTCCTTTCACAGTCTGTCTTAAAGAACACATAACTGTTTCAGTAAAGTGAGAACAGCATTATAATGACCATGAGCTGCCCAAATACACCCAGCCTCCTTTAGAGGTGAGTCTTAACTAACATCTTCTGCCAGTGCAATTCAGTTTTGCCTGTAGTGACTCAAACTATGCATAAGGACTGAAAAAAAGGAGCAGAAAATGAAAAATTTTGTCAAAAATGTATCTCAAAGAAGGCATCCAGATTCCTTTCATGAATATGTCAGCATTATAAATTCATAGTAACTTGTTAGTCAGTAGGGTGTCCGAATGATTAAAACCTTCTGGGCTTCGAAGCCATTTTCTCTGCAGGAATTTGTCAAATCCTGTTCAATTCACTATTGGGAGCACTTAAAAGACAAATAATGTTACATACAGTCTGGTCACTGTAGATACATTTCTGCCATTTTAATGAGTCTCTCTTCCTCCCAGACTACAAAATCAACACCATCCAGAAGCAAAATCAACACCATCCATTGTAAGCAAACAATTGCATGCATGGTACATGTCCATTTAACAACCATCCTTCCCTCAAGTACTACTGGAAAGTTGCATAGTTGGTACAATTTGGGTTATATTTTGATAAAGTAACACACTTTTTTCAAGGCAAGAGTGACAGAGAGATTTCTGCTGCTTAAGCAGTAACAGATACTGAGGAAATTGGAAGAGATCTCCATGACAGAAAGAGCATCATAAAGCTAAAATGAGCCAACACCTTGTCACCTACCTTGCGTTTGTTTGTTGGGCAAACATACAAATAGCTCAAAATAGTCTTCAGACCAACTTTATCATTCAGTTTCTCATATGTTGTCCCGTAATCTGTTGACCTACAATTCAAGAGAGATTCTTTTAAGTACAAACACTTAATCACAAAACCACAAGTCACTTGGCAGCTTTTCAATATAAGTCATGCTTTAAATAGCAGAATGGCTCTCCAGAGCTTTTTCAATGATTCATGTAGTATATAATGATACTTAATTATATACACACAGCATCATGTGCGTGTTTACAATTTGCATTTAAATTAGATTAGGAAAAATTAAACCAGCATCTTTCCAAATCATCTTAAACATGCACAATAAGAAATGCTACATTCTGCATACAGAAGATAATGCTTGTCAGAAATGCCAAATAGCAGACAGCAAGAGACTAAGGTTATCAATTCATCATATACTCCAAGCTTAGACTAATTTTGTTAAGATGGCTCATCTCAATGTATTCCAAAGCAGCTTCTCTGACACTGACTAGCAGAAAGGATGGACACATGGGCTTTATTCTTGCTTTAAAAGCCACCATTCAGTAGAGCAAATAAAATATTTCTGCAATGAGGGTTGCCCATAAAAACACTGACTACATGTCTTGGGGAAGAACAAAAGAAGTGAACAAATAAGACTCCAGTGGTCCTGTAGGAGTTACTCTTAACATGTGCTGGAACAAAGATCAATCATCAGCCGAGGTTTTGTTAATTATGCAGCTCATGCTTGCCCGAATTCTGTCCCTGTATCCCAGGGATTTAAATAATCAGCCCAAACCAGTAGAGTTGGTGTCCATAAATTGCAGAAAAGGACATGTATCTGGGTAACAGGCATTCAAAACAGTAACACATTCCTGTATCTCATCTGTAACATGTACAAATGGACCTATATAGAACTTCACTTGCAAGCAGTAACATGAATTTCCCTTTTTGCCAAGCACTCCAAAACCAGACATTCTGAAGGAAAATCTTGGCACACATTATTTGCAGATTCTCTCCTATCAGGGCAACAGTGACTTAATTCACAAAGGCATTTAAGACCTGTAATACTTACTCCTTTTTTGGTGGAATATGGAGGCTGGAACATTTCTGAATCAAGTACCATACCTACATTCATATTATAGCTTCTGGGATTTCAGATTTTGCAATCAGTACATGAATAAAACAAGAAAGCAGCAGCTTAGGGTTTTATCCATGAAAGACAAAATGCACTAAAACGTGAATCTGCATTAAAGTTGAGTCTTTCTATTTAGAAACTCTATAGAAGCCTTTGCACATATCTGCCTGCTCATATAACAATTGGCCTATGATTTATGTCCACAGA